>NW_027466480.1:207500-300000 GCF_050575085.1 Anarhichas minor | reverse complement strand
ACAGTGTTACAATGTTTTCTGCACATTATGCTAATCGTATGACACTGAATGTGTGATCCTTATCATACCATAACTGTAACTTTAGTGATAATGATAACATATCGCTGGATATTGTACACGTAGGACCACGTCTAATTGCAGCTTGTGTTGGCAGTTGGTTTGGAAACTAACCTTTTTTTTTTTTTGTGTGTCCAGTGGCCGTAGTAACTGGAACATTCCCCTGAAAAAGAAAAATTGAAAACCCCAAACATCCACTTTAACAGTTTTACCAGCCGAATCGTTTTTAAGAATAGAATAGAACAGGAACTGAAAATCACAGTTGGCTGCTGGCCACGGTTGCTGCGAGAGCAGATTGAGTTACTGACCACTGTCCAACCTAACCAGCGCTCAAACGGGTGCTGGTGTCGTTTTCATGCCCCGTTAGTGATTTTTGTCCAGCTGAACCATGTAATCTAATGATAGCCAAGTAAAAAGACGGAACACTGTGTCGTTAGCCGGAACTTTACAAGCTGTGAACTGAGGCTTTCCATAACCAAAGCTGTTAAGAACTTATGAGGCTTATTTGCGTTTCTAGTATAATTTAAACACCAAGATGTTTCTAAAATATATGTCATAAAAAAGGCAACATTGGACCACTTGCACTGTTTGGTGTCCCAGTACGATAAGCTAATAAACTAATAACTATTACGCAACTTATAACTTTCTCAAGATTTCTTGACTTGATACTTAATTGGTCTAACACACACATTTGTATGTAAAAAAAGAAATGCTCAAAACAACCCTAACCCTATTTCATCTGTACCATCTACCAGCCCAACCTGTACCCCACCGTGGGGCTGCAAACTCCGGGAGAGATCGTAGACGCTAACTTTGGCCAACAGCCGTTTGTCTTCGACATTGAGGACTACATGAGCGAGTGGCGGGCCAAGATCCACGGCATGATCGCCCGCTTCCCCATAGGAGAGAGGCTGGGGGAGTGGCAGGCTGTCCTGCAGAAGTAAGCTTCGGTTGCCACATCTCAGTGAACACACACACACACACACACACCTGTCACTATGAGAACACGCTGTTTTGAGTGACGCCACAGAAATATAGCTGTGCCTGAAAGCTATAAAGATGACGGCATGTAGCAGCTGTGCCAGAGAGCTCCACTGCTGTCAAAGAAGCTATTAAAATGCCATCACTGTTGCGCTGGGTGACGTATCCCCTTATTACACATGAAGATTGGCACTGTCATTTATTTTTGATTAAATCCCACATACACCGTCCTGCTGCTGTAAATACTCATTAGATCACCAAAATGCAGATTAATCCACTGCTGAAAATAGTCCGCAACAAAGGCACCATTTACTATTGTGTGAGTAAGGTTAGCTAGAAACTACAGTGCCCAGCTGTTTTAGGACATTTTTAAGCATGTTTTAATGAAGAAACCATATATTTGTGAGCTTTATTTATTAATTTTTTTTAAAGATTTATGTCGTCAGTAGGAACCAGTGGGCTTGGGGCCGAGAGCTACAGACTGTATCGGGGAGTCAGAAAGCGTTAGAGACGGACTAACACACTGTTGAATATACGACATGAATATAGAATATCCCCAGACTTCTCCTTTTTAAGAAATTCAACCTTTTTAAACTATTTATTTTTACGTGCTGTCTCCAGTATGGTGTCTAGTTACCTGGTGCATCATGGGTACTGTGCCACCGCAACAGCCTTCGCCAGAGCCACAGAGACCCTGATACAAGAGGACCAGACATCTATAAAGAACAGACAGAGTGAGTGAACAAACCAACCACACGCATATTATTTCACATTTTCATTTCACCGTCATACATACGGTACCAAGTCACTTAACGGCACCAAAGAATGTTCCGGGCTTGGTGTTGTTGAGGTCTTCCTCCTAAACCATTTACGGTGTAGCTGCCTGTTTTTACAGCAGAATACTTCCAGCAAACCGTCAAATAATACCATAATATTCGGAATATATCGGATTTTACATATGACAACATTTTTAAGTATCTCATCATTTTGAAACAAACGGTGCCCAGAATTAGATACTATGGGTGTTGTTTGTACTCTATCAAATGTTTGCTGTGTAAGCGTTGGTTCCTCTTGATCAATATGCTGTAAATAGCACCCTGTTTCTTTGGTCCAATAGGAATACAGAAGCTGGTGCTGGCAGGACGGGTGGGCGAAGCCATAGAGGCTACTCAACAGCTCTACCCCGGCCTGTTAGAACACAACCCCAACCTACTATTCATGTTGAAGTAAGTCAGTGTTTTTAAGGACTAAGATCGAATGCAGGGCAGAGATGCTGTGTGAGGAAGTAAAGCCGAGCGTTGATGTTTGCCTTCGCTAACGCTGCTCTGGATGGGAAATTTGCTCGACAAGAAAAATGTGGTGCCTCTCGCTTAAGAATGTCAGTATAACACGAGCGTGCCTCTCGGTTATTAAGGTGTCGTCAGTTCGTGGAGATGGTGAACGGCACAGACAGCGAGGTTCGCTGCTTGTCCATCCGCTCCCCCAAGTCCCAGGACAGTTACCCCGGCTCACCCAGCCTCAGTCCCCGCCACGGAGCCAGCAACACACACCTGCACGCCGGAGGTACACACGCATCGCCTCTAAACCTCTGTCCTTTCTGAAAGACTTATTTTTTTTGCCAGAAATGAGATCCTGTTAGTTCCTGTCACCCGCCACACAGGAGCCGACAGCCCGACCTGCAGTAACGGAGTGACTCCCCCCAACAAGTCAAAGACCCACGGCGGCACTGGCGTCGGCGGCATCAAATACCCCAGCGGGTCCTCCTCCGCCTCCTCTTCCACCTCCTCCTCCCCGTCCTCCGTCAACTACTCCGAGTCCAACTCCTCCGACTCCACTAAGAGCCAGCCACACAGTGCTAACAGCACCCAGGAAACCAGGTAGGGGTTCCATTTAGAGCAGATAAACCCAGACTGTCTCTACCGCTGATACACAACAGGTGTGGAGTGCAAGGGATTCAGTAAGGACATCGAATGCAGCACATACCCGCAATTTATGGTTACAAATACATAGATATCTAGGAGGTAATGCTGAAGTTACGCTCAGTATGATCACAGTTGATCATAAAAGGTGCCACATGGGATAGTTTATCATCAATAAATGATTACGACAGTCATTTTAAGACATTAATTAGTAATCGGTGCAAGTAAACAAAAACATTGGCACCATCTATGATGGTGCACTACGTTTCACTTTCACTGGATTATTTATAGAAGGAAATCTTCTGTTTTGATCTCCTGTGTTGAGTGAGGGCATAATATTCCTATGAGCGATGTGGTCCCACATGGACACACTGTTATTATCTGCCAAAGGTGTTTTTTAGCCCATTCAAGAGATTCCGGTCTGTGCTGGTTTGTCCCCGGTCTTCTCGCTGATTTTAAATGGGCGGGGCTCAGTTGGAAAAAAGTGACATCTGATCTTTTCAGTGAGCCAATCGAGATTAAGCAACATCTGAGTCAGGATCTGGTGACGGGGGTGGGGTTATAGTGAGTCCACAACCCCGGGAAGCACTGAGCCACCATCACCCCTGGCCTATCCAAGCCAACTAGAGCCGGTCGCGGTAGAAATGCGCCCATAAAAGGCGGTGCCAGTGCCGGTGTGAGGTCCTCCCACACTGAACAGCTGTCCCTGACCTGTCGAGTGGGGGGGGGGGGGGGGGTCGAAAGCGCACCGCTGTAAAGGAAAGGGACGCGCTGGAATAATAACACAAGACAAAACCAGAGCATAATTGCGAAACGCGATGCGGCACGATGACTGTTTTAGCTGGATTATCTTGTTTTCATAGTTCGAAGCCAAAATCAAGTTAGAAAACAAAATTTGATGAATCACCCAGCTCTAGTTTTTGAGTGTTAAACTCTTAATGAATAATGAACTTAAACTTTGTTGCTTGTCCAGTCATGAATAATCAATGTAATCAAAATTAGTTTTCAGGGGCTTTAAGGTGTCATCTGTTTCTTAGCGATGACACAGATGACACCTGTAGGCGATGATGACATTTCGCCCTCTGACTTAATCGCCGAAACATGCAGATGCAGCTACTGTGCTACAGCTTCACTGTGTACAAGTCGGGCTAGATGAGTGGTTTAGATAAAACTGGCTGGGTGTCTCAGCAATGTAACTGAGGAACAAAGTTTTATCATAATTTATCGCTGCAGGAACACAGAAGGTACAGGTTGTAAAAATCCTCAACATGGGCTTTGTCACCTCTGCTCAGTGTCGTCTTAAGTCATGTTTAGATTTCCAATCGTTGCCTTATCTGTCAAGTTTAAATTAACTGATGAGGCAACTTGGCCTTTTCTATGAACCGTCATCCTTTTGAGTTTAACGCTCCTGTGTGCCATCGTTTGTGTATTTTTTTTGTGTGTGCGTAGTGACAGTGAGATGGAGATCGAAGCAGAGCACTATACCAATGGGGTTGTCGAGGGCTCCTCGGCGCGGATCATGAATGGCACATACAAACACGAAGAGATCCTTCAGCCTGATGACAACAGCATTGGCAATGGGGTGACAGGTAAACACACACACACACACACACAGACGGATCTACACTGTGCATGTAGCCTATGAGCATCATCATCATGATGCTCAATATTGTCCCAATATTGTTTTTTTTCCTCTTTTGTTTCACCTATTCTTTCCTTCATTTGATTCATCTTTATGTGCTTTGTTGTGTACCCGGCATCTTGCTTTTCTTTGTGTCGTTTTGTCTTCTTTAACTGTGTGTGTGTGTGTGCGTGTGTGTGTGTGTGTGTGTGTGTGTGTGTGTGTGTGCAGCAGATGAGAGTTGTAGTAATGGCAGACAGCTGTGTGGAGGGAACCAGGCAGCCACAGAGAGGATGATTCAGTTTGGACGGGAGCTGCAGACACTCAATGAACAGCTGTGCAACGAGTATGGCAAGAACGCCACGCACAAGAAGATGTTACAGGTATGCACAGGTATATGTATGTATGTATATGAATGAACAAAGTAGACTCGGAGCCAAACGACGCATTATAAGCCCAACCTGGGAAGATGAAGAATGTATTCACATGCTGTCTGTCTGTGTAGGATGCATTCAGCCTGCTGGCGTACTCGGACCCGTGGAACTGCCCCGTTGGCCAGCAGTTAGACCCCACCCAGAGAGAAACCCTCTGCTCTGCACTCAACAGCGCCATATTGGGTAAAGAGTAAACACGGACACACACTGTGTGTGTGTGTGTGTGTGTGTGTGTCGCACTGACACACACAACTGCAGTTTTTGTTTTAACTGTAACGCCGTGTGAGTCTCTCACACCCAGTGCACACACATTGTGGCTCACGTGTTGCACCCTTGCCGGACTGTGTTTTTTTTTTTTCCCGCTCCAGAGTCCCAAAATCTGCCCAAGCAGCCTCCGCTGATGTTGGCGCTGGGCCAGGCCACGGAGTGTGTTCAGCTCATGGCCCGGGTCCGGTCCGGTTCCTGCTCCTTCGCCAGAGTAGACAACTTTTTGCACTAGCCCAGGTCCAGGTGAGTAAAGTTTATGCAATGCAAGGTATTAATACTTGTGTCTGACTCCAATCTTTTTTTATCTCACAGTTGAATCAGTGTATAAATTATGAATTCCATCGTGTTTCAGACGAGATCTTTCTCTCACGTTGTGCTCATTCGGACTACGCGTCATGCCCCCCCGCCCCCGCTGTGGAGATTCAGAAATGTGGACAAAAAATAACACATTTCATGGCGAGTGGTGCAAGCCTCCTATGAGTTCGGCAGTTCAATTTTAAATAAATCCTTTCCGTACAACTGAAAGTAAACTAAGAAATTAGCGCCCTGGATTAGCTATTATCTATTTTAACGTTCCAGCAAACCAAGCTAGCTGTTCATCTGCAGTAATAACCAACACTTATTACTTATTGCTGCGTATGATTTTACTTAAACGGTAGAATAACAGACATCTGATTGCTTTGTAGGTGTATTTGCTGTTGCAGAGAGGTGACCCACAGGTTTTCCTCCCAGTTTTTGCCATGTTTCTAGCATGTGTTCACAGCAACACACACAGCCTTAGCCACATGGAAACAAACCGGTGGGCAGATGGCTTGGTTAGCCAAGAAGTGGCTCCATGTGTTTAGCTTGAAAAGCTAACTACTGTGTCTCCTTTCGGTCAGACTTGGAGACAAACGTTTGAAAAGATTTACGCAAAAGCTGCGTTTATTTCCAAGGCTTTGGGAGGCTTACAGTGCTTTCTCTGATACACATAGTTTTTCTAGGTTCACGTTACCTGAATCTCTACAGCAGAGGTTTAACGACAGTGGACACAATCATGAGAGTACGATCCGGGTTGAAATACACCAGTGTCCTGTTGTTGTTTTTAAAGGGCATAGGACATGTGACATTTGGCATCCCGTATTGACACGCAGGATGAAATGAAAAATATTTGGTTGACATATTTATACACTGGTCATACAGTAAATTAAGTAAAAGGAACTACAATTACTTATTATTGAAAATACCAAAACACCACATCTGTGCTGTGCAGGAATACGAAAGCGTGCTGTTTTAATCGTGCTACATTCATTCGTTACCTTGCTTAGATGCTTACCCGTCTCTCCACAGGTTAATGTTAAGTAGCACTGAGAGAAGGCATGTCCAGCAGGTAGTTGTCATGGCGACGGAGGAAAGAGCATGCGTGTGATTGGTGTGTTTGGCTGTCCGTCAGACCGAGCCAGCGGCACAGGCAGAGGAGCAGAGGAGAGCGGCAGAGAAGAAAGCTTCCTTTTTAATTTAGTATTATCAAATAAAGACATGTGTGACACTATTTAAAGATGATTAATTATGATTCTGTTTATCTAGCCATTTTTATAGTTCTTTTCTTTTTTTTGTCAGTTTGTTGTGCTCATCCTGGACAAAACAAATTGTGAATCCCCTTTTTATTTTTTCTTCTGTTTTTAATGGGTGGATTTTGATTCCCTGCGATCAGTATTTTACTCACATTGTTGTTGTTGTTGTTCACCATATCACAGACCACAATACCCGCATCGGGCTACCACGGTGACCCCCACCGCTGTAGGTCAACTCTACAAACCCTGAGGCATATTCACATCGTCTTTGATAAGATGCAGAAGACAGAAAGACTCCTTTATCCTCCTATAATACTTGGAAGTGCATTCATGTCTTGAAATAAATTCAACCGGGGCGAGCAAACAAGTGCTCAGCATGGAGAAAAAAAAGCGCCATTGAACGTGTGGAGCAGATCAGTAGCTCCAGTCGAGGCTGATTCCGTACAGCAGTGAACACTGCTGCTGATAGAAAATAGAAAATGGACATATGTGAGACAAAACTGGGTCCCTAAATTATTCCAGAAAATTGGAATTAAAAATGCATCTTTCAGTGTCACAGCATTGGAACGCTTAAAGCAGTAAAATGCTCTGTGCTAACAGGTTAGACACAAGGCCTCTGTAGTCGCGAACACTGCCAGTAACCAGGGGGATAGGGTGATGACAAGGGATTGAAGGAACAGTTCACCCGAAAATAAAAAGATACTTATTTTTTTTCTTCCCTCTCTAGTGCTATTTATCAATCTAGATTGTTTTGGTTTGAGTTGCTGAGTGTTGGAGAGGACGACGCCATTAATGTTTACGTCTCGACCACGAGCCTCTCCTCCACGACGTTGGCCGGTGTAGTTCGGTTAAAAGTAAATAGTTCCTACGTCAAACTGCTCACAACAAGGTCTGTGCATTATCTTAAGTAACTGGGTCAGGATTTCTGGAAAGACATGATGCTTTTCAGTTTTTTCGAATGTATTTTCTCCCCCGCTTTGAGCACCTCAAGCCCGGTGCCATGTAGTCCCATTATATTGGAGAGAGGGCAGACTTCTACAACACTCTGCAACTCACACACCAAAACAACCTAGACTGATAAATAGCACTACAGGTAACATGAAATACAAGGTGTATTTCTGATTTAGGGGTGAACTGTCTCTTTTAAATTGGAAAATAAGAAGTGCTGGAACCTTAGTTCTACTGTAATGACCCCAACATAGACCAATCAGTGACGTCATTGCAGGTGGCAGCGCTCAGCACCAGCTGTTATCACGGTTTGCCAGCGTAAAGAAAATCTGTATCAAAGGCGGACTAACGAGCACAGTGTGTGTGGACGGCTAGAAGTTAAGTCACCTCTGAGGATTTCATTATTGCAGTCTGTTTCTTGTTGCCCACAGCCTGACCTGCTCAGTGCATTTGCTGTCGCAATTAAAATTTCAAACAAACCGATGAAATCATTTGCAGAACGAGAATGTTTTTTATTTTTTTTTATTTTATGGTGATAATTGTGAATGTGATAATTAAGTCACAGTCTTTCATTTTTGGCGTTTGATGCCAAACCACCTTTTAAAGGTTGTTAAAACCACTTGTGTGTGTGGGAAGAAGGTGTTGTCCCCCCACACACACACACTCAGACCCCTCCTATTCTCTAACAGCCATAAACTTGACTTGTCTATGTGCTCTCTATTATTGGAAAAGAGGACTTAGTCAAGTTTATTTATGTAAGCTCAATTCAAGTTTGTCCCAGAGTGCCTCTCAGTATGTCCCCCCCCCCCCCCCATCTTTCTATTGATCAGGTTCGCTGCTGGCCACCGTGAGATATAACCACATTGCTCCTGATTTGGAGTCCGATCAATGTCAGAAAAATGTCCAATTATCACTTCTAGGCCTTCAACAGCATGAAATTACAGCTACAGCCTCTTTTGTCAGCGTATGGAGCACCAAATTGTTTGATATTAAGTGAATATACAAGAATTTATGAAATAAATATATGAATGGAGTCACAAAAAAAATTTAAGCAATTCCTTGTGAAATAATTCAATTCCACATGCTGGTCTGTTCAAAGTGCCCTCTTTCAAATGTCTGTTTTGACCAAGTCTCCAGCTTCTCCTCGCAGGCTTAACAACTGCTACTCAAATGTAGCCAGCTAGCTCCTATTAGCCAGTAGATAACTTACCAGCTAGTAGCTAACCAACTAGCTAGTTAGTCATTTTGAATCAATCAACTAGTAACCAAGCTTTCTTTTTATTTAGCTTAACAAGGCTACATAACATATGCTACCTACCTAGCCAACTAACTAGCTAGGTTGGCTTGTGGGCTTGGATTTTATTATGCAGCACCAAAGCAAAGAGCTAGTGTTAGCGGCTAACATTAGCGGGTTAATTCAGAGTTACTTGGGCACTGCTAATGTTCCTCAGAGAAAGGCACATCACTCTGGGAAGTGCAAGAGGTCTTTGCTAGCTAGCTCCCGTTGGGCCTGAGTTGGGCTTTGATAATTTATTGAATTGTTTCACAGGTTATTGGCTCTTTTTCTATCTGTTCATTAGGTTATTTAGTTCATAATATCTTGTTTTATTTATTTCATATTTGAGTTTAATATTGAATTATTGATTTTGACATTCTATCATCGTGATCAGCTTTCTGTCTCTGTATCTAATCAGATGATTGTTCTTTGCAAAATAAAAAATCAGACTCGACACCCTATTTCCAATCCAATAATTGGATGTTGATTACAACAACTTGTTTTGTTCCATCCCTTAGTTTTATGTGACACATTGTAACTCTTTTGTTTTTACACCAGATTTATTTTCTACCAAATAGCACTGACTTACTGTTGTCTGAATAGTAGCAAGCTGTCACTTTCGGGTGCTTTGTTATGACCTGGCAAATGTCTAAAGGATCCACCCTGAAGTGTATATTTCCATTTATAAGTCTGATGTAGAGAAATATGGAATAATATGTGGGGTTTACTACAGGGTATGTTCACACTTTTTACCAAGCTGGTTTTTATAAAGACCTTCTGCTATAATAGGAACTATTCTATAATAACCACACACACTCAACATCTGCTTCTACAGCTGTAAAGGACTTCTGTTACACACACACACACACACACACGTACGAGGAAGAACAACCTCTGTTGCATACCTGTAGGGAACATGTCTCCCAGCTGTCCTTTGTGTTTGAGCCTGGGCTGCGTCTCAGCACTGTTACCACGCACCCTTCCTCTTATCCCTGCATAGATAGCCACTGATGTGATCAGTGATTGTTTTAAGGAAAGGAGGGATGTCAGCAGTTTTGGAAATGGACCCCGGTGGCCTCTTGGAGCCACATGGACTTCTTCTGGAGAGGCCGGAGGAATGGATTTAGGCATCGCGGACGAGCTGTGCGCAATTGACTTCTATCATGATTTTAATTTCTTATTTTGACTTTTGAGTTTTAGCAAAAAAACAAAACAAAAAAAAATTGTGAAATGAGTTACCCTCTACTTAGCATGACTTTTAAAACGATATAAAAAAAATAGTAAAAATGATAATTGAAAAAAAACAAAAAACTATGTACTGGAAACATGTTTAAAAAAAGAAATATTGTATTCTGTTTAATTTTGACAGAATTATTTTTATTAAAATACATCCATAAGCATATTATTGAGCTACTGTTTTTTTTTTTTTTGGTGTGTTTTTCCCCCCTATAAAGTCGACAGATGTGCAAACAAGAAAGATTGCAGAATATAAACTGTCCATTATTTTATACATCTCCCATTACAGCGCCTTATTGCAGATGTGCAATCACCTGCTCAAAAGCAACTCGCAGCACTCACTATATAAGATACAAGCAGAAAACACTGGGCAGTTTGCCACAAAATCAGAATTCAACTTTTAAAGTTGTATTGGTGACTTGAGGCTAATGAATGTAGATATCCTTATTAAACAAGGTTGTTGCAAACAGGACATACAACCTTAAAAAGAAAACGATCTTCAAATGTAAAAGCATGACTTTTAACTGAAAAAAATCACTTGTTTCAAGTGAATTCAGTGAACTCTGGCTCTATCAGCTCATGTTACCCTGCAGTCTTCATTCATCATCGTCAAGCTAATTGTTAATCTTGATATTAGTTATTTAATATCCATCAATTGACCACAATGTTTATGACGCATAATAGAACATTTTCCAAAGTAAAGTAAATGCATCAAGGGAAATGTAGACTAAAGGGGTTTTGAATGATATTGTAGGCCCACACATTAAGACTTAATGTGTTACACTTGAGTATAATACAACAGTTTACTGTATGTTCAAAGAGTCTGCCTGTTGTAGTGCAACAAAACAGCAGACATCTTGTTTTATGATTCCATCAAAGGCACCGTGTTCACAGCAGCTTGTTTTTTGTTGTGTGCATCATGCATTGGAGGTCATCTATTATTGCGTGTGTGTGGTGTGTTTCTGTTATATAGTCATTGGACAGCAGAGGGCAGAAGGAGGTTGGGGAATACAGAACCACCATTGCACTGAGAGGCATCCTCGCATGAGAATGAACTGTTTTTCATTTACTCTGTTCATGTTACACATTTTTAGATAAAGATTATACATACAGTACTATACTGAGGTTTCTCCTTATCACTGCTTTTTCTCAGTTTACACATTTTCACTAACTGGGCCTCATATCCCACGTGTATAATGATACACAATACGTGCAACTTTCAAACCAAATGTTTGATCAAGAGGAATCATTGCACATTAATGTTCAACATTGAGTTGTAGTGGAATGTATAATTTAAAGGTGTAAGGAATTCCCTGTTAACTATAAGTCTGTAAGTAAAACAGTTTTGATATCAATCTTTGGTTGGAAGCAAATAGAATATTTAGTGACGAACTTTTCCGAAAGCTGAGATATGCAGCTTATAAAACATAATTTGACAAAGTTCTTCAGTGAAACATTGAGCTTGCCTTCATTGAGGTTGAAGACAAATACAGAAGTTCTCTGATGTAAATCTGCAGAATGTGAGGTTTGGGAAAATCAAGCTATAAAAGTTAATCACACTTCTGATGATAGCTAGAGACTGTCACCTCACTGCACAAAGTACATTTGTTTTTTTTCCACCCGATCAGTCATGACTCCCATGAGTCTCTCTGTGAAAATGTTCAACCTGTATCCACTTGTTTCATTATAATTAGATTAGAGCAGTAGGTAATATCTATTAACAGATATTACAGATATAACAGATATTGGCATATGAATGCAGAATTTAACAGGACAAGATTTTGGTATCAGAAGTTCTGCTCTAGTCCGAGCAGTATTGACCAATCACATTCGAGCAAGCTTTGGTTGAACGTGAGGAGAGCAAAAGAGGCAGAACACATTGGCTGAAATGCTAGGCTATCGCCTGACAACGATTTAGCTTTTTATTAGCTTTTGTAGACGTCGTCTAACAACTCTCACAACTCTCACATTCTCATGTTTCAAGTGGCTAATCGGACTGTAAACTATGACCGGCGCAGGCAACAGGAAGTCATGGCCGGGATAGCAGCTGGCTTCACCGGAACCCCCAAAATATTGGCCTCGGCCCCAGAGGCTAAGTCGCCGCAAAACCGAAAGCTGATGGATTCCAAGGTTGAGATGCAGGTTGTTCAGCTTGAGCTGGACAGAAAACATTTTCAGAAAAGGATAGAAAAAAGATTATGACATGTACATTAATGGAAATGGAGCAGTGTATTAAAAAAAAAAAGGACCAAAAACAGAGCCTTGTGGGACACCACATGTTGCCGATCAATACTGTCCGACAGCATCAGTTGTTTCAGCAAGTGCCCCAAAACAACATATATTTATGTTGAAAGTGACAAAGGCTGTAGAAGACTTTAGAATTTAAAGGTGCCCTACATGGGATTCAGAGCATTAATACAGCAGCAAACAACTATTTGCTATATAAAGATATAGTGGAGTGATACCTGAGCAGAGAATGAAGTCGCTTTACCTCTGTGTATGTTCTTATCCGAGCTTCTCCTTGCTTCGTTTACATACGCACGTGCTTTTAGTGCTTGTGAGCGTGCCCCGATGGCTAGCTCATGGCCGTTGTCCAAATTGCTCTCCTACAATACAGCTGATGACGTCGCTGAAGCGTAGCACTCACCCTCCAGTTCCCACCTATACGTAAACACTGTTAGCTCTGTCAGCACTTTTGCCGTTAGCTGCTAGCCGTCGGCTCAGCCGCCAGCATGTTAAGAGCCGTCGACAGGCAATAGATAAGCTCCCAATCTCATATAAAAGCCCCTTTGAGACCCAAAACCCAAAACACGATATTTCCCTAAAGCTAACCAGGTTGTTTTTGTGTCTAAGCAAACCTTGACCGTTGTCACGTCATAAAATAATTATATTTTCACAGTGATTTGTAACCGTTGTCCTACCGATATGGCCGTCAGATCTGAATTATCGTGTCGTTCCAGCGGGTAGGGCGAGGATTTGTCGCTTAGTTTGGAGGACTTGTTGGTCAATCGGATGTGAGTGTATTTCCAGCTAAAGTAGGTTGTCTGTCAAGTATGTGATGTAATTGTGGTACAGCAGGAGGCTCAGTAAAAAGCAATATCAAAATGTTATTTTTCTATCCTAACCACCATTGTAATGATTGTATGAGGAAAAGTGGATTTTTACCAGAAAGCAGTTGAATCGATAACTATATCTAAATATATCCCTACAGCTTAAACCCCATGGCTAATATTATTATTGACTCTTAATGCTAAAAATGCCTTTATTGAAAAAAAAAAAGGCAACCCCCGTCGGGCAGTATTTCAGTTTTAAAAACAATTTTCTCTGAAATAAATTGCTGTTACTCACAGCTGCACTGCTGCTGCTCTCCAAATAAACTGTTGCTTATTTGTCTTGGCTTCCCATCCTGAAAAGGAGGTGCTGTTCCCGCTTTGACAACTTAATCCATGTTTATTATAACACATGCCAGCAGTCTGTCTCTTCTGAAGCTAGAGGGATCTTCAAATATTTAACTGAGCTTCAATACCACACCGAGCTTCGCTTTAAAAGAGAAAACAATTATTTTGTCATCATCAAATAACTCATGGTGGTATTTGATGAAAAGAAAAAGAAGCTATCTGTATTGTCTGTACTCCCCTCACATGCAACGTGGGCAATGCTATTCACATAGCTCCTTTCTTTATAAGTAAAATCAATGAGCTCCACAGTAAAATGGATACAATAAGTGTCATTCATCGACATCAATCTGCAAGAAATCAATACAGTAATTAAATGTGTTTTTCACTGGACCTTAGGCTGTTTGTGATCAGGCTGGTTAACAAGGAGAGGAGTGGGTGAATGTGCCCGTCGGTGTACAGGGCTGCGTGTCCTTGTAACCCTTGTAAATAGAATGGAGTGGAAACATGTAAACAAGTGCAATTTGCTGAGGTTCTTTCAATCTCTTCCACCACACTGACCTGCAGCCACAATGTGAACAACATTTGGCTGCAGGTTTGATGTTCAGAATTTGGTGGAAATTAGTATAAGATGATGCAAAACATCTACATAGCATCGAATGAAGCTCATACATGAAATATATGATCGTGAAAAGACCGTCAGACTGTGTGAATGAGATTTTTCCAACCTTGAAGTTAAAGGTGCAATGTGCAATACTCAAGAATGATGTCACCCATTGGTTTGGGGAATGTATAGTTTTAAAGCCTTGAGTTCGGTGTTTCAACCGCCGCCATCTTGTGTTATTGCAACCAGCGAGCAGACGTGACCATTTTTGCACTGTGGAGGAGTGACGTAGAGACGGCTCTGGTAGCGACAGCGACCTGTCAATCACCGTGTAGCCCCGCCCTAAAGCATACCCTGCTTTAAGGTCTGTTTTACTCAAAACGGACCATAATTTACTAAATGAGCATCGTGCTGTATTGAAGAAGACTTGAAAACAGAGATTGAGACCATAAACTCATGTTTACAATGTTTAGTGAGGGAATAAATCAAGTGAGAAGTATTGTTTAGAATTTATATTGTATGGTCTGTGTACGTTTTGTAGTTTCTTTATGAGATTAAATCCAAAGTGGCAGAAAAGACTTTTGTCTACATCTCCAATCAAACCGTACACAGAGGCCTCTCAAAGTACAAGCGGTTACAAGGCAGGACGGGCCGGGGCTAGCTGGTTAGCATGCTCATTCCACTAGATATGCAGTGTCTGACATAACGGCAACACTGTGACCTCTTTCCCTTCTGTTGATAATGTCAGTTCATTTCTTTAATGTTTTAAACCAGAATTATGTCCAGATCTTACACATTGCACCTCGATGGGGAAATAAAAGGCTCAAAACTGGATGTGGAGAGGTTCAAAAACGGCCCCGAACACCGGAAACTACAACTCCCAGTCGAGTGACACAGAAATACCCGCCGTTCGTCCAGAAGTTAGTGGTTCAAACGCTCGCTTGAACATTCCACTGCCGGCGTTGTAGAGAGCCGAGCCCATAACCACGCTCGAGGTGAGAGTGGTGGGCCGCCTCTGTCAGCGTTTGTGGCCGATTAGTTTCCTACATCACATATGAGGCCCGTAAACATCCCCGCGGTGCTGCGAGACCTCTGGCCTTCCAGAATCGGGATTGGAACGTTCAGCGTGGTTGCTATGGTACACGTTAGTCACCGTGGCAACATGCTACAGCGTTCTCAGAGGGGGGAGGGGGGGGGGGGGGGGGGGGGTGTAAATAACGCAACACCCACTCTTATTGCCCAATCGCTGTGATGCATATTCATGGTCACATGCGAGTCAATAGGGACGTGTTTTATTAGTCTACCCACCCACCCATCCTTCCATCCATCCATCCTTTCATCCCTCTATCCTTTTTGGCTTGACTAAATAGTAATTACTCTGAGGCCAGCTGAAGGATGCAGCACCCGCCTGCTCTCAGCTAGATTGTAATGGGTTCATAAGCGCTGCTGATTGAATTGATTGCCACAGTTGGAGTCTGGCTGACATGTACAATGGGGTGGAATATGCAGAGCGCAGAACATTAATCAGCTCACACGAACCGGTCACAGGCTCTCAGTTTATTTCAGGTGCAGTTGAAAATGTATACAGTTACAAGTCAAATGCAAAAAAAAACGACAGCAAAGACAGAGACTGTATTCCTTTTTTTTTTCCTTCCCTCCATTGGGTCGGACGGATGTGCCGCGTTGTTGCCTCGCAGTTCTGTCGTATCCACACCAGCACAGCGTGTTCAGCTTAACGTTTGCTTTTATTTTTTCTAAAGTGCAGTTTTGCACATATATTGTCTTTACACAAGAACACAGACACAAATAGATGCATTCAGAAGCTACAGTAAATGGTTTACAGTACTTACCTTTACAAGAACATGATGTCCAAGAGACGCTTATTTGAGGGTTCCACCTGCAGGGCCATGCACAAGTACTTTAGGGGTCAAGGGTCAAGATTAAAAGGGAAAGGTGGGTTGCACTATTTAAAAAAAACAAATATCATTAAAATGTAATCATATCAACCCCCCCTTTTTTTTTAAACATCTTCGGCTGGCATTTATTCTTGTACAGCCTCTAAATGTTTTTGGGTTGAGACTGTTTGTGAGCATATTTAACTTCCAGGAGCAAGTGGAGATCCAGGGGGAGCTGTTTATAATTGAAGCCATGCGGACGCTGGAGGTCCAAACAGAATACAACAGAAGGGCCGGACGGAGGTGCGGGCGTGACTCGCTGAGGTAGACTGGGACTTGTTGTCAAGAACGTGAACGCACAACAACAAAATCACTAGTCTTCCACAGCGCGTCGCACTGTTCCAAGTCAAAAGTGCATGTGAAAAAAAGAACATTTCATTTTCGTGTTTGGTCATTTGCACGACCCATCCCTCGTGGAATCATTCAGACACAGTAATAAACAACAAGCCAAACAGTGGACGCACCATCGTCAATGGTCAATCCATATGAAACAGTCTGAGGAACAAATGCAATGTAATAATAATACATATCTTCATTATACTTTAAGGATCACATATGTAAAGAGAGGACGCTACAAATCTCACTTAAGGTTAATCCCATTATAACACATGCAGAGAATCTAAATGTGTCTATGAGTCACTTTGTGATTCACGACCGTATTGTTTCATCACATAAACATGGTAAACATGGTAATAAACATGGTAAACATGGTAAATATGGGAAACATCGAGGGACATTAAGGCACTTTGGGTTTGCATGTGTTGGTGCAAACAGGAAACATACAGCCTGGGAGCTGTTAATAACGCACCAATAACACTATCACACAAGTCTCACTGTGGCTTCTCCACTGTGGACGCAGCTCTGCTATAAGCTAGGCTAGAGCGCGGAGAGAGATCTAACACACACACACACACACACAGAGCTGAGCAGAAAGTTGTGACAGAGCGGCTGCTTTAATAACAGAAGAGTAAAAGGACACTCGCCTCGTATTGGCTCTCTAAAGCACTGCCAATAAAGTTGGATCTCTGTAGGATAAGGAAGAGGAGAGGAGAGGAGAGGCAAGCGAAAAAAGGTAAGGTAAGGTCAAAAAGTTGCTGAAATGAAAGTGTAAGGAAGGAAAGGAAAGAAAAGGGGAAAAGAAACAGGAAAGGAAGGAAGGAAGGGGTAAAGGAAAGGGAAAAGGGAGGAAAAAGAACTAAAAGAACAGGAGAGGAGACAAAAGGAGAAAAAGGGAGAAAGCAGGGGGGAGGGAAAGACAGGAAAAGGGGAAGGAAATAAGAAGACAGGAGAGAAAAGAAAAGATAATTGGGAATAAAAGAAAACAAGACACCATGAGAAGCAAAAAAGGTGAAGTTTCATAAAGGACAAAGGAAGGAAAGCAAAGTACAAATGAGTATGAATAAAGCGGCGGGGTAACTGTTTTCATGTTCAGCAGTTGTTCTGTTATTCAAGTCAAACATCACAACACTTATTTGTGGGTGCCAGTTGTGTTGTGAATGACAAATATCCTGTAAATGACTGATAATGGCTTGTTTAGCTGTAGCCCACCTACAGCGCCTCTGTTCCATCTTATTTCCTGTTAATATCGCTGGCCTCAGCCTCGCTGACCCCTCTGCCGTTCTTCTATTTCTATTAATCTTTAATGGCGGGTAAACGGCCCGGCGCCACACACCGACCGGCGTGGCTTTCCCACCTCATTATTGTCCTGGAGGAGAAAAAAAGGGAACAACAAAAAAAAAAAATCACTCGCTTGCCTGAAACGTATCGAGGATGTGGACTTTCTATGATGTTTGTAATACTTCTCCATTATCGGTTTTGTCCGCTCCGAGCCTCCATTGAATTCTTTTAATTACAGGACAAGAAGTGGCTTCTCGTCTAATGGCAGCCATCTTCCCCGGGCTGAGGGTTTTACAGCGATGGTGCAAAGCTGAGGCACCGCCGCCGCAGACAGCAATAAAGTTACCAATTTAGAGTGTTTTTTTGTAATCCTTTTTTTTTTACCTTGTCTGTCAGGTCAATCTCATGTAGCCTACAGTACACACAGCTTGCTGATCTCAACAAAGGTCTGTGACATTTGGAGGTAGATGAAATGACCGGCAGGGTTGTGGAGGGTTTTACTGCTCGGGGGACAAGAGCTCTTAAGACCTGAAAAGAACACACACACACACACACACACACACACACACACACACACACACACACACACACACACACACACACACACACACACACACACACACACACACACACACACACACACACACACACACACACACACACACACACACACACACACACACACACACACACACACACACACACACACACACACACACACACACACACACACACACACACACACACACACACACACACACACACCTTTGGGACCTCAATACCTGCTTCAATACCTTTCTATTCATATCCCTGCTCTCTGGGTGCTCTACGGAGCCTTTCAGGTCCTCGATGGCGTCGCGGCACTACAGGACCCAATCAAATCTCAGTCTAAAGCCCATTAAGACGCTGGACCCGGGGGGCTGTCGAGCTGTAAAATGTATAATTTAAAAATCGTATTTTGCTACCGCTGGATGAAAACTTTATCTCAAAGAAGCACTCATTCCTATTTTACCCATGACATGGATGATTGACGTCTGAAATCACAGGACATGGGTAAATGGATTTCACTGGTTTGCATGTTGAAATATACTGTCAAGGATTGTGGGAGGTGTAGTATGAGAAACAATAAACAAAACAACAAAACAAAAGCACGTGATTAATGTAAAGTCACAGCTTTCCCCAAGAACAACACTGTTTTCTCAACCCCCCCGAAAAACAAGTGGTAAATCCTTGAGTTCTTTCTTTTAATTGATTTCCACATGCTAGGTGCTAACGAGCTGAGGCTTTGGTGTTTCTGCTCTGCACTTCCGCAGATCATTCGTCAGCCGAAGAGCGCGCGCAGCTCTTCTTTGCATTATGGGGGTTTATGGGGTTTCTTGTAAGCGGCTCTCACTCTATTGCGACAGTATTTATCTTACAGCCAACAAATCCCGCTGCAACACCACAACCAATTATCAAGTTTTGTCCGTGTGGCCAAACCCTGTTGTGTCTCCTTCCTCTGTGCTGTAGAGCTCCGTGTCTACAAAAACGATTAAAAAAAACACATCAGTGAGCCACACAGCTGCACTGGGTGACACGTTCCTTCATTATGATAAACATGGGCACTGCAGTTTCTTTTATATCGATCCCACATTCAACATCCTGCTGTAAATGCTCACTAGAGCACCGAATGTTTGTTAATCCGCGGCTGAAAATAGTCGTTTTTTAAAGACTGAGAACAAACGGGCTTTGGGGTTTGTGCCACAGGCGCAGGAGCAAAGTCAGAAAATACTGTGAGAAAGAATAACGCAGTGTTGGTTTTGGTGTTTTTGGGCTTTGCTGTCTCATGTATTTGAGATTTGACTTCCCCTTCGTTGGTTATTGTTGCTTCGTATTGAGAATTTGATGCCAGGCGGATCAGCATGCATGAAACGCTGTCTAATGGCATTCTTTCACATGGCTGTCTACACGGGGTGTATTAGACGAACCAAATGTAAAAGCTTTCATTAAGTTGCTCCTTTTTGTTATCAAAATATATACGACACTGTGCAGCATCCCTGACATTTACTTTTATGAGAATGTCACAGGTTGTTTCCATGAATACGTGATAGAGTTGTAATAAAGTCATTCTGTTTTCTATAAAGAGACAAATAAGGGACTGTATAAAAATGAGTGGCATGGGGCGAGGAGCTGACAGCACGTAATTGGAAAAAAATGATTTAATCGTGTATGCCCGAACCTCAACATCTTTATGGAACAACAATAATGAAGCCATCGATGCAGGAAGTGACGCTAAAAAGGGCCACATTTTTACGGCAAACATCACAAAATGTTGAATATTTCTCCCACTTTCTATTTTTGGGTAATAGTAAGTTACTGGTTATTACCGACACTGACCCTGGGCACAAGCAGCAGCTCTGAATGTACTGAGGGACTCATATTTAAGACATGTTTCGGTGGTGGGAGGAAACCGTAGCATGCGTAGCCAACCCATGCAAAAGCGGGGAGAACATGCCAACTCCACGCGGAAAGGCCCCGCCCAAGAATCCAACCCTGAACCTTGTTGCTGTGAGGTGACAGTGCTAACCACTGCAAAATAAAATGAATAAATAAAAGACCACCACCTGCTCTCTCAGAAACCCCATCTCCCCTTCCTATAGCCCCCAAAAAAAAAAAAACTTTTCAGACCCTCCCGTCCCCAACTAAACCTGCTCTGTTAGCCGCTGCACATTTAGACATCCTGATCTCGCGGTGAGCTTGTGCAGCCTCCACATTGCACCACGCCGCGTCTCTAGCTTTTCTGCCATTCCGCCGAGTTTCTGTCTTTACAATGCCCTCATCAGAGGCTGCTGTCACAGCCAACAATGCTCAGAATGACAGCTGCCTTCGCTGGCCCGCACCGCCGGCAAGTTTAAGTTACGGCCGCCATTGATTCTCTATGGGGGTGCTGCCTGCCTGGGTTAGCGCACACAATGCCGGGGCGACAATGTGGCTGCATTGTCCAGGTCACAGCGCTGAGCAGGAGAGTGACAGCGTACGGCGGGCTATGAGTTCATTAGACCTGCACTGCTCTGCTCTCCTTTCTCTCTCTCTCTCTTCCTGGAGAGGTGTGCCCTTCTCGGTACTCATTAACGTCCAGTATGAGCCACTGAGTTACAGGTATTAGCCGAGGAACATTGAAGATCGCCACATGAGGACATGCCGCCCTGGTTAAACCACACGCGCGCACACAGAATGACACATTAGAAATTAGCTCCACATTCGCTCTGCCTCTAATTCGCACATTATAAAAGCATATTAAGAAATAATGGGCTCCCCACAGTTCACATAACTTACTGGCCCTGGTTATCTCCGTCTTTCTGGAGAACTCAGGTCTCCACACGTACTCAGACTTTGTGCGGGAGAAAAGGCGCGGAGGGCGAGAGTTTTGGACTATTATCCTCCCGGCCCTGGTCCAACAATTATGGGCAGCCTGCTGAATACTTCTATGTCATTAGAGCGGGATAAATTGTGCTCTTCACTTTGGGATGAAGGTCCTTTCACTCAGAGCCCAAGAAAGAAATAACTGGGGGAAGACAGCGGTGTTCAGGGACGGCAGGCTTTCATTTCTCTTCTGGTGATGTTCTGTATTAGACTAATGTTCAATTTGGTTGTCAAGGCCAGTTAGTGAAATGTAATTATGGTGGGGGTGGGGCTCCTTTTATTTTTGATCATATCCGACATGAATAACTTCCCTTTACATGCACGGAAAGATAATCAAATGGTCCATGATGATGATTTCAAACAGACCGCAATGTTAATGTTGGCAAAAGAAATAAGAGAGCGTCTCAAGTTCATCTTAATTCACGCCGCCACTTCACACGGACAGGGCTCTTGATGTGGTGGTAATGCACGGGGGCCAAGCATTATTATAAAATATATATATATATATTTAAAAAATGAAGTCGTACTGTGTGCAGATGACACAACAGGGGGGGGGGGTTGACAAATCAACAGGTCTCGAGAAAAGCCCATTATTGCGCGTAAATCCTGTGTGTCACGTATGTCAACGCCGCCGGCACGCTCTCCTGCCCCCACCGGCTCTTGCTTTTAAAAAAAAAAAGTGAATTGATGAATCGTTATCGTGGACGAAATGCACTGAAATAGCAACACCTTGAAAGAAACGTTTTGTTTTGTTATCGATGGAGAAATGTGATGACGAGCCTTGGTGATTGCAAAGAAAAGGGAAGAACTTTCTGTTCACTTTCACTTTGCGGCGCGCATTGTGAACATCTGGCGACTTATTGAGCGACGATGCAAAGATTCGACTGCATTCCGGGGCCTTACAATGCATCGTCTGAGCTGAGTGGTTAAAAAGGGCCCGACAGATGGCTCATGATTTGCTGTCTCTCTGCTCTTCTCTGATGACGCTCAGAAGGGACTCTCGCATTAAAACAGTACATTGGGTCCCTACGTTGCATCTGACGGGTGACCGCTGGGCTCCCGGGACTCGTAACAACTCAAATGCCACGGGGGCAAAACGTGACCGGCCGCGAGAACGCAAGGGGTCGTCAAGATTGTTGCTGCAGCAGTAAAACTACGTACACGGAGCATCTCACTGGAAATGTATCTGCAGCCGTTGTTGTACAAACCAGCGCTAAATCTTCTTTTAATGTTACATTACAGAGAGCAATATGGAAAATAATCTGTGGATTTGAGAGGAGTCCCTAATTTATGGAAACAGTGAGGCGTACATCCTCTCTTCTGTCCTTTCACTTCCCCCTTCTTCCCTTTCCTTTCCCTCCCTTTTTTTCTGTCCTCTCCTTCCACTCCATTTTCTCTCTTTCCCCCCCTTTAACAGCCCCGCCTCCCCCCTTCTCTCACCTCATCCACAGTTCCGGTCCTCCCACGTTTTGCTCCACCTGCAGCCTATCGATTGATTTTGTGCTAGTGAATTTAGAGCTGCGGGGAGCTCTGGGGGGGATTTGGGGGGTTAATGACCACTGAGCGGAAGTGAGCAGAGCCGGACGTGGCTACTTCCTGCACAGCGTGGCAGTCATTTCATCACCTGGGTCACTTGTCTAACAATCACCCCCGCCACCTCCACCCGTGGTCTTCTCCACCTCCTCCTCCTCCTCCTCTCTATATATATTTTTTTACCTTGTCTTTCTCTCATTTTCTCTCTCGACCTCCAGGGTCTCACTAAATACCACGCAGGGCTGCAGACAGAGAGATGGCGGCCCATCAAGGGTCGCTGTAGGCTGATCATTAGCAGTAACCCGCGGTTAACTTAGATTAGCCCGCAGAGACGCGGTCAGGTGGGCTTCGCGGCTCTCAGACTCACAGTTCGTTTTTTTTGAGCCGGAGACTCACACGCGGAGCGGCCGTTAATTAGACATGGAAGATTCTAACTTTTAGGTTTCATTTCTGTATCCCTCAGACTCCGCAGAGGCTCTCGGGTGGGATGTTGTTCCTGAACGATTGATGGCAAAATGATGATGATTGGAACTAAATATAATAGCTGCATTGACTGTAAGCACCCTGCTGGTTGGTCAAGTCAGTCAGTCGGGATGTTGTGAAGCTGCAACTCATCCTGATTGACCCGACAGACTCTTTCTACATACTTTGACTGCTATTATTGTTCATACTGAGTCAGTGAAAATGTCACTGAGCATGATGGCAGTTGATGAGGAGGAGGAGGGAAAATCTGTGTGGTGGGCAAAATGGCATGATGGGGAAATGGAGACAAGAAAGAAATCGAGGGCGAGACAGAAGAATAAAAGAAAAATACAAATAAAAACAAGGAGAGCGAATGCAAGCTTTAAAACCGAACAGACAACTCTGGGATTATCAACAGTGGTGAATGATTGTCGGTAATGTATGTGTGTATCTCTCTCTCTCTCTCTCTCTCTCTACCCCCTACGGTGGCCCTGATGGGACACAACCTTTCATTTGCTCATTGCGGTAATTGGTGTATGTGAGGGGGAGGTACATGTGTTCGGCTCCCCCTCTGCGTCTGTCAGAGAATTAGAAAATGGAATTCTCTGAAGAGCAGTGTGCGTCTGCCTCCCTCATCCAAGATGACACATTTTCATTATTCGCCCCGGCGACAGCACAGATTTCTCTGTCCTCCGGCCACCAGCATACATTATGATTTGCAATTCCGGAGATAATTTCTATTATGATTCATTTTCGCAAAAGTACATTTCAACAAATTGATGTTAAATTAAAAGGTTCAGCAATTAAGTATTTTTGTGTGTGTGTGTGCGTGTGTGTCGCTACAGGTCCAGCTGGGATGAAAATAATAAATGATACCATCTCTTGCAGCTGAAAACAGCGTTCAAATTGATTTACTAATTAGTTTGCCCTATGGAATGAGCTAAAAGGGAAATACATGTTTTCCTCAAGTATATTCAAGCCACATTTTCCCTTTTTTAAACCTGACATCATGGTGGCCTTATTCAAAAATCAACTTTTCTTTTTTAAAGCTGCATTTTAAGACCGCATATTTTTTTCTTTTGCTAATTTGATTACCTGCTTAAACACTACTGTCGTGGCTCCATAATGCAATACATAGTAAAAATGGTTATTTCATTAATTGAATACTTGGCTATTATATATCTTTGCCAAGAAGAAGTCGCCACAGAAACATTGAAGTTGAGGAGGAAAAAAAAAAGGGCGTTAAGTTTTGAGACTTTTAGCCAAACTATGTAATAAATGCACAAGATGCTAAATCTCAAACTGATGCCTTTTTATTTTCCACCACTGTCACAGACATGAAACACATACAGGCCTTCTAGGTTCTAGGTTTGGAAAATCTAAAGGGCAGTAGTCATGTTTCCTGCGTACACTTTCACAAATTAGTCTATTTGATACGGTCATAAATCGAAGAGCCATACTCAGGAACTCTCTCGTGCATTCTGTTTGTTCTCTTCAGAGACACAAAGAGAGGGATGTGCTTTTTGTTTTGTGGCGGTGAAACATTCAGTGGAAACAAGGTCTTAATCGTGAGAAATAATAGCACTCACAGCCCCACTGCTGTGCTGGCATCATGTAGCCTTGTTTAGCGGTAATTACAAGGGCTCATGCTTATATTCATGCTTGAGAGATGCTACAGATCCGTGTCAGGGTGGCTATAAATTCCCCCTGTGCGACGGAAGGGATCAAACGCAGAGCACAGAGCGCAGCTGTCTACAATAACCAGGGGGCAAAAAAAAATGCATCTGTGAAACAATATCGGACATATAAATAAATATTCAACCCCTTTGGCGGCCTGTTGAAGAGTGAATGAAAGACTCTGTGATCTTCTGGTCATGGTCGGAGAATCGCTGAGGGGGAGAACGGAGAAAAAACAGCCAGACCACTGACCTCTCACAGGGGGAGCATCCTGTACACGGCGGCCCTCGCCGAGGGGCTCGCCGCAGGGGGGGAGAGGCAGCGAGAGACGTGGGGGGGGGGGGAGGCGAGGAGCAGCCCTCGAGAGGCGAGGGTTATTGGGTTAGGAGGAAAGGAGAGAGGGGTGGAAAGAGCAGAGGAGAGGCATGGACGGGGGAGAAGAGGAGGAGGAGGGGGGGGGTGGGGTTCCTTATTGAGGAGGGGAGAGGCGAGGGAAGTGGTGTAAGGGAGGTGCGAGGTGGAGGAGGGAGAAAGGAAAGGTGCTATGTTGGGATTAAAGCTGAAATGAGCGACATATGGAAAAGGTGGAAGGGAGGCGAGGTGAGGCGGTGAACAAGGAAGGAAGGAAGGAAGGAAAGGAGGGAAATGACAGAAGAAAATGCTTTTTGTAGTAGCACAAAAAATAAACTCACACGTAGCAGGTGGAAAGCAGCTCGGGCCGCAACCCACTTGTCAATATGGATTGATGAGGATACTTTAAGCTTGAACAGCTGACAAAAGCGAGGCTTCCCATCAACGTTAATAATCACGTAGATATTATTAGTGGGAGCGAATGTGCGAAACAAACCAAGGGAGAGGAATCCGGGAGATGTGTTTAAATGTCAGGTGTAGCTCTATTCCTACGTTAATGCAGGTGGAGAGGAAGTCTAACAGGTAACGGCCCTTTTTATTTTATTTTTCTGGAACGGAGCTCATGTTTATCCTTAGATATAGTGGAGGAGAAGTATGTGTGTGTGTGGGGGGGGGGGGGGGCATAGCTTTAAGGACAGTGTGATGCCTCGCGGGTTTAAAGCGGGAGCTGGAGGATGGAGAGACGGACAGGAGGGTGAATAGGAGGAGAGTGCAAGTCGAGAAAAATAAAATAAAAGCCCTCACAGGTTTGCAATTTGATTTCTAGCTCTCTGGCCGGGTATCAAGGATCATTTAATTTCATTCCACACCCTTTTCTCCCCCCCCCCCCCCTTCACTCTTCTTGTTGACTACATAATTTCCCTGACCCTACACCCAAATTTTCTTGGGGGGGAGGGGGGGGGGGGGGCTGAAGCTCTTCGTAGGTGATTCCGTCTTTCACTGGACCAAAAGCTTATTGCTGTTCAGGAGACCGTTTGAACCTCACTCCTAAATTTGGATTTTATACTTCCTGAGTCATTGGACTGAATCTCCAGCGTCTCAATTTTGACAATTTAAATTTAAAGTTGTGGCCAACCATTTACCTCATGTCTCAGTCCTAAAGTAAATAAATAACAGTAACTGTTCAACGCTCTGAAAACCTACAATGAGTTTCTGACGTCTTACAGGAACACGAAAGTTAGATCGAGTTTGGAGCCGAAGAGCTCGGCTGGAAAAAAAGAAAAGACGATGTCGTGCATTTCTACGCACCAAACAGGATTTAGCTAAATCTGACTCGGTGGTGACAGTTATGGGGTTGCAATGCTGCTGTTTCCAGAATCAAATCTGATCAAATCACACTCAGTCCTGATGAAGAAGTTCAACAGAGTTTTTGAGGGTTAAACTCTTTTAAGGATGTTTTCTCCCTGAAATTGAACTTCGCACATTTAGCAATGAATATTCGAAGGGGCTTTGAGTTGCAGAATGTCTTCAGTGGCTATAGAGGTAGCGATGACGGAGAGATGAGGTATCTAAGTAGGGCAGGTCTAATGTAATCTGCTATTGAGTTGCATTCTGGCAATTGAAGGATGTGACTTTTTTGAAGCTTCACTCATATTCGGAACTAAAAATTAGGATGCCTCGGCCCCTGATGCATTGAATTATTTTTTAAATCTGTCTCATGCAAGTCCCCCAACATTATGGAACTTCGGTACTAAATTGCTGAAGTGCCCCTTTGATGTTAAAGAGAAAATGTTAAACTTTAACCCCTAATCCATTATGAACTCTACCGCAGCTCCAGGTCTAAAGTAGCAAGTGATGACCCACAAAATGAACTCTTTTTTTTTCCACCCTTATTTTGATAAAGAACAACAGAAGAAATTAAATCACACTGTCTCCCACGAGGACAACATGTACACACACACACACACATCAGTTCAGACTGGGACATTAAGACAATGTTTTTTCACTGGCGGCCACAAACACCTGTGTATTGTGTGCAACAAAGGTTCCTAGCAACAGTCGAGGAGAGACATCGTCAGGATGCACACCTGTTTGATCTGCCTGGACCCTCTGTGATAAGTGGCCCGGGTAACCATGGCGACCAGGATATGGGATGGATCCATGTGGTGCTATTGAATGGCCTTGGATTATAAACACACACACACACACACACGCATGCATGCAGAGAAACACAAGGACGCACGAATTTAGTAAACACACATCATGCTTGAAGAAGTACGCTGCACACACACGCGCACTGCGAGAAGCAGCAAACAAAGAACGCACAATCACACAAACCAATTGAAGTCGTGCACGTGACGAGGCGGGAGATGATCACCTCGGAGCACGTGCGCTTTCACACCCGCATGCAGACTCGTAACGGACTTCACACATGGAGGAACGTGCGAAAAAAGGTCTAACATTCAGGCAAATCAAATGAATAACATAACAATTAAAAATAAACCAGAGAAACAACACGATGAAGTGCGCGGAGACACAAGAAAACAAGGAGACGACAGATGGCCGACGTGCCGACAGTTACTCACGGTGTGCAGGTGGACGAGGGAGCGCTTCGCCTCTCGCTAAAGAACTCCACGTCGACCTTCGAGGGAAAAGTGTGAATCGTGAACCGCAGTATAGTCTCTCTCTCACACACACACACACACACACACACACACACACACACACACACACACACACACACACACACACACACACACACACACACACACACACACACACACACACACACACACACACACACACACACACACCAAATAGGCGTACAAATCTGCACGCAGCAATACATAATTATCTGCTGGTTGCATTGGGTGCAGACTGAAAGGACTGATAGAAATGCAGTCAAACGTGAACAATGCTGCGTGCCGCTCCGCGAGCTTTTCCCTCCGCAGTGCGTCCCCGTCTGACACGCGAGCAAGTGAATAGTTACTAATTAAGACATGTGAAACTGAACGCGCTGTTCTGCTCTGTGCTTCGGTATATGGACTCACGTGCACGTGTCACGCATCTACACAGATTAACATGCGCTGTTCTGAACAAACGTCGCGCTAAAGACGCGTGCGGATGAGTAAATACAGGTGTGTTGCATTTACAATGCGGGGGGTAATTAGCACTCAAATGTTTCTCTGCATTGTCAATCGGCAGATCTTTAATTATAGTTCCCCCTCGCCTTGTTATCCTAAAAAAGTAGCTGCTATGATGCTGGACTCTTTCAGGTTAAATTCAATTATAATCTTGCTGATCTGCCTTTTCTCGAGTTGAGAGATTGCAAATAATTCAATGAAATAAATCAATAAAAAGCTGTTTTTGTAATTGATATTTTTTTAGAAGCAGATCTTGTCTCTGACCTTCCAGTGTTTACAGCATGAACCTTTATTTGCATGAATCCGTATTTCCCTTTATGCTGACAGCCCTTTGTCAGCGCTATTGAAATAAATCCTTTCTTATCATTGTGCGGCGGGGCGAGCCTGACAGCTCAGATGCTAGTCTGTCAGAGGACAGACGGACGGACCGACAGACAGGCAGACAGACACATCATTTATTCTATGAGCCAATAGTGATTCACAACCTGCATGTCTTGAGGGCCGAGCGGCTTTGGCTAAACGGCCTTTTTCTGTTTTGAACAACTCGCTTTTCATAAATTACATTTTTTTTCAGTACAGGGGAACAAAAAACTAAAATGAGCGTGACATTTTTACATATAAAAGTTTAAATAATCAAAATGGGAAATTATTTGAACTTTAGCAGTAGGCGGGGCATGTCAGTGATTGACGGTTGAATGCTTGTAGTAGACAAACCTGCGCTGTAGCTCTCAACAGTGTTTTCTTAGTGGTGGTAATGAAGAGTAAAGGCCTTTACACACTGGGGGCCTGTTTTGCGCACGTTTTTGTCGTGAATATTTTACGCAGCAAGAAAATAGCGACCTTGACAAGGCCGATTTTTCTGAGCTTTTTCCACCGCGCATAAAGGCAGCCCCCAATCGTGTGGTGCGGAACGGATAAATTCAAAACACACACTCCTTTCAACCTTGACAAAGACAGCCCATACCAGATCCACTTCTTC
Source organism: Anarhichas minor (assembly GCF_050575085.1). Lineage (NCBI taxonomy): Eukaryota > Metazoa > Chordata > Actinopteri > Perciformes > Anarhichadidae > Anarhichas > Anarhichas minor. Next base: position 270,590 of record NW_027466480.1, on the reverse strand, counting down.
CTTTTTCCCCTTTCAAAATAAAAGCCCTAGACATAGACACGTGTAACTGTTCACCATGAGGGAACTCACGTTCACTTTTACTAAAAGGAAACTCATTAGAAACGCTGACAATAATTTAGGCTATGCAACAATTTACCTCCGACAGACTGACTAAAGCTGCGCTGGGTCAATAGCAACTTTCGCAAATTCGCATCGCTGCCGTTATGAATAGTTTTGATGCAAAATATTCGACATTTTGGTGTCTTTTATTCGTCACGCCCCCGCTGTGTAAAGGCCTTAAGGGCTTCACCAGCATCTTCGCCGACTGCACCTTTATTTACGACGTTTAATGTGCTGTAGCTGACTAGCTGACTGCTAACTCACGCTAGCGGTGCATTTTTCCGTACTGAACGTTCAGTCGGTTGCTCATGACAAAAGAGGAGACAATATCAGGAAAGCTATCGTGGGTCGTTTTTCAAAGTCCACTCCCTATTTACTATACTGCCGCTACGTGTACCCTCTGCCATTTCATCTGAGTGTCTGGATGTGAAATGTATTTAGTGATATTATTTCTGCAAATGATCCTGTGATGCAGTGAGTTTCCTTTTACATATGATTCAATTGTAAACTTGTAAATGATGATGAAAAATGATTAGGGTCTCAGTTTTCTGCTCACTACAGAGTAAATGATTGAGCGTCTATAATAAAGGGACTAGTGCATCTACATCATGAGTACATATAAGTATATATATATATATATATATATATATATATATATTTATATAGTTTAAAATGAAATAGTTTGATAGATCTTAGTCTTTGTGGATGGAAAATAAAAAGACAGAAATAAAAAAAAGTAAAATATGAATTCATCCCCTTTGAGGGATGCACAGAGCAGGTATATATGTTGTAGCAAAAAATAAAACAAAAAACATGCAATTTAATTTTGGTTCCAACAGGAAACCAATCAATAAAAAGACGTCAGTGTTCAGTTCGAATCCCACAGTGACAGGAAATTTCCAGGAAACAACGTACCGTTTGGTCAATATTTTCACTTCAATATTTGACTTCCTTGTTAAAACTGATCTCTGACATCACTGACTCCAAAATCAAAGAAAAAGCGATCCACAAACACTGACAGGCCTGACGCTGCTGGACTCTCTTTCTTCTCTCCCATCCTCAAGTGAACACCCCCACCCCCACCACCTCCACCTCCCTCACCTCTCCATCCCTTCCCCCTCTCCTCCTCTCACTGAATGAAAGAGGCCACTTCAAACAATGGATTTAGCCTGCTCCCTAAGTAGATGAGGGGAAGTGAACCAACAGAGGAAGTTGGAGAGGAGAGGCAGGGATACTAAGAGGGTGAGGAATGGTGGAGAAGAAGGCGGAAGAGTGGAGGAGGGGGGGGAGTGAGGAACAGGTGAAGAAAGACAGGGTGGCATGAGATGGAAAGAATACTGGTAGCAAATGTCACACAGAACTGCATAGATAAAATGTGACATTTTATACACACGGGTAGACTCTTCCTGACATTTCCATTCACTTGTCTTTATATTCTCTTTTCGCCCATGCATTGTCATTTTGAATACACACATTGTATTTTATTCTGTCATCTCATTAGTGTTGAAAGTCATTTTGCTAACGCAACACTGACTAGTGCCCCTCGAGTTGAAAATGCACTTATCTGGGCGTTTTAATTATTTTTATCTTAATCTCACTGTGCTTTTTGTGTCGCGCACCCTGGTTTGCTAATTGATTTTAGGTTTTTAAATTAAGACTAATAACATTGTGAGGGAGAAAAAAAAGTGCATGTTCAAAAGTGCAGCGACACATCTTATTATAAAACAGGAAAACGAAGAGAGGCAGAAGGAAAGGGAGTCAACTCAAAACCGCAGACGGCGCCAGTGACGATACACATGTAAAACATAACTGTTGTGTTTTGAACCGTATTTTCTTTTCTGCATCCTACTTTTTGTTGCAGAAACCACCCAATTTCCCCGCAAAGAATCACTGAAATGCAATCCGGCTCAGGTAGCCAAGCAGTAGTACTACAAAGCTGTTTTTTTTCATACTTCCAGCCAGTATTGAAGAAGAGCAATACAAGGCCACACTAGAGGAACACGGGCAAATTGTTTTCACGGCTTTACGGAGACGCTTTTTCGTTTTTTTTAAAGTCGGATTGAAAGAGACCTGAAGCCGTAATAACTTGAGCGGAGAGAGCGAGGAATCAATCCAGATCCTGCCTCGACCGTGGCGCAACCGATGCAGCGCCGCTGACTGAAGAAGAAGAAGAAGCAACAGGCGAAAAGGGGGAAGAGTGAGGGCAGGCCAGAGAGGAACGGAGGAGGAGGAGGAGTGGAGGAGCAGAAGGTCAGGGGGGAGCGATGGCGGAGAGAGTCTCCCACCGCCGTCGCGCTGTCACCACCACACGCTCGGCTGCTGCCGCCGCTGATTGTGATTGCTGTTCAAACAGGGCCAACAGCTGCCACAAACATCTCCTGCTTAATATGACACGCGTGTACGCTCACCTACAGCACCGACACACACACAAACGCACGCTGATATTGCTCAGATGTCACTCTTTATGGCACCCTGTTATCTTTCTTTCTTGTTCTTGCTCTGTGATAAGACCCGCGGCCCGCCGTGATTGCCCTCTGCTCTCTCTCTCTCTCTCTCTCTCTCTCTCCGTAAAGTCTGACAGCTCAATCACTCCTCAAATCAAGACGCTCAGTCGTCACGATGGAACACCGGACTCCTTGGGCGCAGGCTTCTCCCTTCCTGTCGTTCCCTGGTTGCTTGAGGATGTTCATGTTTGTCGCCTCAGCTAAAGGACAACACCATCGTTATAAAAAAGGCCCCTTCAAATATCTCAAAGAAAATGCACATCAGAATCTGGACTCCAAAAGAGGAGGAGCTGAAAGAGCTGCAAGAACTACAGCATTTAGACTTTGTTGGTTTCAGCTTTTTAAATATGTCAGCGTGCTGCTTTTCTCACATCATCCGAAACTGAACATCTATTGTGTTTCTGACTGTTGTTCGGACAAAACAAAAACATTCGAAGACGCCACGTCGGGGGGGGTGAAAATAATCGTTTTATTCTTCACGTCCACACAAACAGCTTCCCTCCATTCCAAACCTGCACGCTGTGCTTCTACACACACACACACACACACACACACACACCAGTAATAACCAACAGTTTATCTAAAGCGCACCGATCACTCCGTTGTATCAGGGAGCCGTCTTTTCTTTTTTTTTTTACATTTTTATTTATTTATTTCAAATCAAACACTGTTGTCTGCACCAGAGGCAAAAAAAATAATCCTGCAGTTTCTAGACAATCTGCTAAAGCTGATAATGACTCTGGGCAAAAAGGAGATTATGCATTCACAACGCGTTCACTCAAAAGTATATCATTCACACTGCGCTTTTTCCCTTCTTCTTTTCATCCTCCACAGATAACAACAATCGCAACATCATCACAAATGCACCTTTCTCTCTCTCTCTGTCTGTCTCTCTCCTGCTGTTTGTCCTTCTATTCCCGTGATCACACACACACACACACACACACACACACACACACACACACACAAACACACACACACACACACACTCCTCCACAGCAGTTGTACATTATGGAGTGGTAACCAGGCAGCATCTAATTGCAATAATTGGAAGAATGTACCGAGCGGCCTGTTTGAACACCTGTTAGCACTGAATTTCTCTCATGGCTACAGATTGCATGTGCTGTGTCACCCCATTTGGTGCGCTTGTGTGTGTGCGCGTGTGTGTACATGTGGGGGTGTATGTATGTATCTCTGTGGGAGCCTCAGATTGGAGGGGGGGGGGGGGGGATCCTGGCTGCGCTCCAGTTTCCATCCTGACACCTCAGACCCTGCCAGAAGGAGGCTGCCTGTCACTGACACATCCCGAGGAGATTCACCCAGAATAATTTGTGATTTTAACAAAAAAAAAAAGGAAATGAATAATGTGCATGATACATCTTGGCCTTCACACTTCTCATGCTGTCATCACTAGTGTCCTTTAGGTTTTTTTTTGGTGTGGGGGGGGGGGGGGGGGGGGGGGGGGTGGTTTCATTTGATCAGCTATAACGTACTGAAATAACACATCAAGGGTTCAGTTTGTTGGAGAAGATAAAGTGAGCCTGTGTGTGTGCGTGTTTTGCTAATGTTTGAGATTCAGCCGGTGTAACTCCCTTCTCCTGTCTTGCTGGGGGTCATCTGGACAGATGTGTGGAGCTGTCCGTTGCTCCGGTGCTGAAATTTCTATTATGCCATGTTGTTTTTCTTTTAACACACACTTTTCTTTTCCCGCTGTAATTTTACCACAGCATTATTTAAAAATTAAAAAAATTCTAGGACAAGACTCCACGTGAGAAAAAAACTATTAAAAGTGAAGTCTTGTATGGAGGACCCGAGCTTTTCTAATTTATTTTTAACTGCACGTTCACCGCTGCTGCACACTTTAAACCCCTTAAAATAAATCTCTCTTTCTCTCTCTCTCTCTCTCTTTATGTGTCCAAACTACAGGAGACAAGCTATTGATTCAGTCAACATTGAGCTGTTGTCATTTGACCCCATGGTTGCCCAAACAGGCTGTGAGGCGGAGTGTGTGGAGGGGAGATGCAGATAATCCATCGGGAGGGACCGACGGCGGGGACCACGCAGGCTGCTCTGTCTGCAGGGGAGCCAAGAAGAAGAAGAACCCCCCCCCCCCCCCTCCACCTCAATCTAATTATGCTGGGATTAACGTTAATTGGGGGCACCGTCGTCTCGAGATCAATACAGGCGCGTAACACCGGGCGCGACATTGACTTTTTAAAATGTCTTTATTTTTGGAAACGTGTGCAGAGGTCGCTCCCCTGTTTGTTACTCTAACGCGTATAGACTACGCGACTTGGAAGTATCGGTGTGTTCACGTACCTGTTGATATCCAGGTCAGTCGGCGCCGCGTGCATGCTGCGTGCGTCCTCGTCGTCATCCCATCTAGAGCACGAGGAAGGAAACAAGAGGATCAGGCAGGGAAAGATGACCGTATTTTCTCTTTTTACCTAAATCCTCACTGAAACTGTGTTGTTTCTGCTTCCCTGCTTCCCGTTTATTATCTCTATTCCAACAGTTTACCAAACGCTATAGCGCGCTGCTCCCCTACAACCCCTCTCCTCCTCCTCCTCCTCCTCCTCTGTTTCGAGGTCCGTTTCTTTCCTAACACGCGCTCACCTGGCTGCTGTCGGTCCGGCTCCGCTGCTGCGCTCCGCCGCCGCCGCCGTGCCGGATGGAGAGATGGGGGAAGTGTGGTGCGTTTGAATCAGAGAGCAAAGCCTCTGGTGCGCTGCTGCCTCCTCCTTTAAAAAGCCTCCACTGGTCCAATAGGAGGTCTGTCAGCCTGATGGGACCTGACGTCACCCAAACAACCCCCCTTCCCTCCCCTCCTCCTCGACACCCATCCCCCCCACCCCACCCACACACACACACTCGTTTTGAACTATAGGAGAAATTATATTTGCGTTATTTCCTCGACATACAAGAAAAACAACACTGAGGCATTCGAGTCTCGGTGAAGATTTTAGTGTAAGTGCTCAGCTGTGTTGTATTTTTTTTTCCTGCTTTTATTTTATTTTTCATTTCAGAGATAAAAAAAAGAAATCAGTGGCAGTGCTGGGTAATTTTCCACAAGAACATAGGGCAAAAGATGTTGAAGCAAGACGATCTGGAGAACACGTTGCATGCTTCACAGCTTCATGATGTCCGTTGACGAAGTGAATCCAAACACGTTTCCACCATTACCAATATAAGTCACAACAGGAAGACACGCAGACAAAGAGAGGCAGGTGAGTCCCAGATGTGAGACATGTGAATTGTGCAACAGGCTGCAGCTCAACATCTGACTATGTCCTTCATATTTCAGGGTTTGTTTCAATTGCAGGCCATAACGTAACGAAGGGCATTTTTCTGAAGTGAAGTCACATTTGGAGGTACTTGTATTTCCAGTTTTTATGCTTCCTTATACATCTACTTCATTTCATTTATTTCACTGCTGGATTCGACCTGCAGTTGGAGCTCCCGAACCAGAACCAGAGGGCAGACTGTCAGACCCTGCTGCCGTAAAATTTGAGTTTTTTTCAAATGGAATCTGGTGCTCGGAAACACTACCGCCTTTGTCCACATTGACCGCCAAAATCAACCCAAAATGAAAATTCATCGCAGTAGCTTTAATCTTTAAATTTTGAATACAGGATTTTAATTTGTAATTGAGTATTTTTATTCTGTGGCATTGCAAAAATTACCTTAGGAAACAAATCCACCAATCTTCATATGAATAAGGATCTAATGTGCACACGTTTGTATCTATCTTTCCAATGATATTGCTGTTGTCAGTCCTGTTTCAGTGGTTTGGTGTGGAAAGAGCAAAGCGACTGAATAGCTTCATTTTTTTTTTTTAAAAGCCGACCACATTATAGAAAAACTTGGAGGAGATGAGCCTGTTGATAATTGACGTTTTCCAGTGAAATGCCAGCATTCTAACACTGTACTGCAGTAAATGATGCACCAGCACACGTTTGTGTGTATACAACAGCCCACTCTCCCCAAAACAACACTTCAATCAAAAACACAAGGTAAGTACACAAATAATTCATCCAGCTTTACCAGGTACCATTAACATCCAAGGCAGCATCATAGTGTGAGTGTCACAGCCTTGAGTGTCAATTATGAATTTATGAATGCACCCATCAGCCTGCATGTGCGATAACCACGCACATCCAAATGAATATCTTCTATACTTACTGATGATTGTTTTTGAATGTTGGATATGTTTAATGAGATCTGTGCGGTAAATCTGGATTTTTCTTTTTGTTCGGTAGGAAGCCCTTTTTAACCCCTTTTTTTCTTTATTGCAAAGACAGAGCGGTGAACCGCCCACCAAATGTAATACTGTACATACTGTACATTTGACATACACTGTTTTGAAAAAGGAATGCATGCATTTTAGTATACATACATTACGTGTATCTACAATACTGACGCCCCTCACTCCTGACTGTCGGCTTGTTGCTCTCCAGCTGTAAGCAGCCAGCAGCAGTACAACAGTATTTAGAGCCAATAAAGAAATTGAAAAATTATGCTACATTTCATACGAACTCTACTCGCCCAGCGGATGACAGCTACGCATAATCTGTCACTGTGCGTCTCCCTGACGGAGTGATGGCACAAACGGAGAAAAGGGCTGTATTTTCTGACACAAATGAGCAATTTGTGAGGCCATTGTGTGCTTCGTGCATCATTGTACTTTTTAATTTCCCAGACTCAGAAACCATTGTGGGAAATGCAATTGTGTTGTCGAGTGTTGTTTTTTTTTTTGTTGCTTTCTGTGGGTTTTGTGGTTTTTTTGTGCAGCTTTTGAAACGAGTCCACACGTAGGCTACACACACGGATATAAGCACGCACACACACGGACATTTATTTTCAGTCTTTTTGGGGATCTTGAATGTAACCTGTGTTTGTCTGTGTTCCCTTTCACATACATCTAGGCCAAGTCCAAGGCCTTTCTTGCAAGACTGTAGTAGTTTAACAAAGGCAGTGACGACAGTGAACAGTGGGGGTGGCGAGGTTGACTGTACCACTCTACCAGTTTACAGTCAAACGCAGCGTTCGGCTCTCTAAGCTTAGCTTAGCACAAAGACCGGAAATAAGGAGAAACACCACTAAAAGCGCACTAATCAACTAGTCAGATCTTGTTTGTTTTATTACTATTTCTTGTTTGGAGCAGTGAGGTTGCCAGCTAAGAGATAATCCGGCACGTAGGCTACTCTGTAAAACCAAACTTGTCGTTTTTCCACTTCAGTTTTTGTACACGTAAAACAAACAAGACACAAGTGATGAATTTGAAATTCAGACCAATAATACAGCTACACACTATTTGCTGTGTATGTTAGTAATGTCTACCTGAGCAGAGAATGAAGTAACTGTCCCTCAGTGTGTGTTGTAATTATGCATTTCTGTGCTTTGTTTACGTAGCCGGTCCCGCTGCACGTGCCTTTTAGTGCATGTGTGCCCTGGTGTGTGTGCCCTACTGGTTAGCCAACCACCGCTGAGCTGCGCTGCGCTCATATAGGTAGGTTACAGCTTATAACGTCCCCACCCTCCAGTTCCTCCCCTGGTTAAAGGTGCTAATTACAAGATTGGGAGCATTTCTGTTGCCTTTAAATGGCTCTCAACATGGTGACAGCTGAGCCGGCGGCTAGAAGCTGACGGTGCTAACATGCAAAAGTGCTGACAGAGACAACAGTGTATACCTGAGGGGGGACTGGGGGGTGGGTGCTATCTTACGTGACGACGCAGCTGCTCTGGACATTATCAGCTGTAACCTCCGTATGAGCGCAGTGCTGTGCGGCCGCCATGAGCTATCATGTGGGGCACGCTAACATGCACCAAAAAGCATGCGCACCTGGCCCGGCTATGTCAACAAAGCAAGGAGAAGCTCGGATTACAACACAGAGAGAGGGAGAGTGACTTAATTCTCTACTCAGATAGATATTACTCCACTACATCTTTACATAGCAAATATCTGTTTGTGGTTATAAATGCTCTGAATGTCAAATTTGGCCCCTTTAACACCGTTAGCTCTGTCAGCGCTGTGGCTGTTGTTTGCACTGTTCGTGTTGTTAGCACTGTTAGCTGCTTTTCGCCAGCTCAGCCGTTGCAATGTTGAGAGCCGTGTGGAAGCAATCCCTCAATCAGAGATATACTCAGAATTTTGAATTCAACACCTTTAATTAGCTTTAGAGGTGCTGGTATGCAGTATGTGTTACCATTGGACAGAACCCAACTAACTGTTTCTCGTCTTTAATTTAATTTAATGAGTGTATTTGTCTTTAGCGAAGAGAAAAAAAATGCACCACAAAACTCAGATTTGACTAATTAATGTGTTTTTGTTAGAAAAAGAATCCCAATCACAGCTGAAATTAAAACCTATACAAGCAAATTACGTTACATACAATATGAACACTTGCCAATCAGACGTATTAAAGTCTAACTCTCACTCATCATTGGATGTATTGTAGGCAAACGGTCTCAAATGCCAACTGTAGAAATGAACACTTGTAAGTTTATGTAATAGAACGTCCTCATACATCGACACAAACAACAACATATGATTATTGCATCCACCAAATATCTAAAACACACTCAGCCAAGGAATGTAAAAATGGTGTGACATTTGTTAGATGAAATAATAGATTAATGGTCTCCCATGGGGAAATCTGGATAATGTTTCAGTTTGGTGTGAATTTTCTTTTTTTTCAGATGTTTTGCACGACCTGCTGTTATATTCAATTTTGACAAACAGTGCAGTGCTCAGGCAACATGAAATATAATCATTCATTGGTTTCAGATGCAGACACGCTGCAGAGCTGTCAGTAATAGCTAGCATATTCTGTTTCTGCAGTCCTTGGCCCGGCCAACTCTACCTTTGTGTCTGGCATTGCTAGATTTTACTCAGATAAAAAAATATCTGGCAGATATACCGTCATTAATTTCATCTTGATTAAAAATGAAAGGTTTGGCCCTGCAGCTGCGCAAGGACTCCCTCTTCTATGTTGCACAAAAACGAACGACTTACAGTTTTATTAGAAATACGAATATCCGGTCACAATGTGGAGCTGATCTGAAAGAAGACAATAAATACCTTTGTTATTCTCTGGATGACAATGCACAGTTTGTTTCTATTAGTGGTTCGGTTTCATGAGCCCACTGGGGCGAACCCAGAGAGCAGCATGCAATCACTTGAAATCGTGGCGCTCACCAAAATTGGAACATTCTACCATGGCATCGCAGTATGCAGCTTTGAATTAGGGTTAGGGTTAGAGGGTTAGGGTTATACAGTATATAAGTAGCAGTAACCATTGAACATACATAATTCATTCTTTTATCTTTAAAGCAAATGCGTTTTGGAACTGAGAGTGTAAAACCACAAATAGCACTCTGAATGTAAAATCCCAACATATTGGAAACATCTGGGAATGTCTCACTTGCAGAACGTGGGCTTGTTGTATACTCACAGTGTCCTCTCGTCATTTTGACAGACTGATATATTTTCATAGAGTTGAATATGACAGCAGTTTGACAAAAGTAGGTCCAAACATCGTTACAGAGAGAGACCTTCTAAATCTATATTTCTGTCTCCGCAGTTCATACAGAGTTCCCTGTAAGCATGGCAACCACTCCAAATATCACACACACACACACACACACACACACACCACAGTCAGGCTCGTATACACCTCTGCTCCCAAACACACAAACAGATATACACAACTCAAACTTTAAACTCAATTATGCAAAGAATCTTCACTTTACGGCTTAAATCAGTGGAACGTAAATGTATACGGCTGTTTGGCAGGTAGATTTAGTCTAAAAATGTCACTTCTAGCCATGAACTTGGAAATAGCAGAAATGTCAAAACAAGTAATCTGCAATCTTAATTACATTTTGAGGGAAACACACATTTTTGTTGTAAGGGAATGCCATTTTTAGGAGACAATGGGTCAATGACTTGAAAGACGAGTAGGCAGAACAGGTTTCTCATGTCTAACCGACGACCAGCAATTTTGTTGAAATGACAAATGAAGCTCTAGCGCAAGTTCACTCAGGAAGACTATTCTCTTGCATGCCTAAGCCCGTAGTTTATTTCCCATACATCTGCCAATCACTCCTCACGCTTGCACACTCATTATATCCTTGCTGTTATCATTTGGGGCTGTTGATCATGATATCAGCTGTCTAGATCAGCTGGTCTCTTCTATCCAATAGCACAACGACACAATTACATCATTAGCCTATCATCCTGCTGCTGTCTCTCTTACATATGATTGTCTCTCTGCCTTCAGTAGGTTCATGCTGCTGTTACGCACCCCTCCACCTCCCCATCTCCGCCAAATCTTCACAGATTCATCAGCGTCATCAACTCATCAGCCACCATCACCACCAGTGTCTGGACTCCACGGGGGCATTTATCTTGCTGCTGCTCAGGACAGACGCCCCTTGATTACAAATCTCCCTGTAGAGTCCAAGCGCAAAATACTCTGAAGACTTTATCATCACATATCATTTGTTCACAATAAACAATAATTTGTTCTTTATCCGACTTGTCTCTCCTGATTGAACTGACATCGACAGATTTCACAAGCTATTGCTACAACAGCTAGCTAGCTAATCTAACGTTAGCTCCATAATTTGGTTGGAAACTCTGTCACTGATGATGATGCATGGAGAGGACATGGGAATAAAAACTGCATTGTTCCTGTATTGTAAAGAAAGAACTACGTTTTGTGTAGCTGAGTTTACTCGTTCCAAACGAGTTGATGGAACCATGCCTAATTCACATGTCTTTTTTATGAAAGGTGTCACAAGCAGTAGTAGTAATCCCCCGTATGACCTGCAACTTCCTAAGTCAGACAAAACTGAAGTTATTCTACTAGGCCCAGAACACCTCCGACATCAGTTATCTAATGATATAGTTTCTCTAGATGGCATTGCGCTGGCATCCAACAGCACCGTAAAGAATCTCGGAGTTATCTTTGATCAGGATTTGTCTTTTAACTCCCAGATAAGACAAACTTCAAGGACTGCCTTTTTTCACCTACGTAAACTTTCAAAAATCAGACACATCCTGTCTCAAAGCGATGCAGAGACAGGATGCAGGTCTAGATACCTCTAGACTAGATTACTGTAATTCCTTATTATCAGGCTGCTCTAATAAGTCTCTTAAATCTCTCCAGTTGATTCAGAATGCTGCAGCTCGTGTACTAACAAGAACTAAGAAAAGAGATCATATTACTCCTGTATTAGCTTTTACAGTACAATCATTTAGCAGACGCTTTTATCTAAAGCGACGTACAATTCAGATTCTATCACATTCATACACCGTAGGCACAGCTACGGGAGCAATCTTTTTGCTGGGTTAAGTAAGTGTCTTGCTCAAGGAGTGTCTTGCTTCTCTGCAATGGCTCCCTGTAAAATCTAGAATAGAATTTAAAATTATTTTACTTACCTACAAAGCCCTAATTGGTCAGGCACCATCATATCTTAAGGAGCTTATAATACAATATTATCCTACTAGAGAGCTACGCTCCCTAAATTCAGAGTTACTTGTGGTTCCTAAAGTCTTAAAAAGTAGGATGGGAGCCAGAGCCTTCAGTTATCAAGCTCCTCTTTTGTGGAACCAGCTTCCTGTTTCAGTCCGGGGGGCAGACACACTCACCACATTTAAGAGTAGGCTTAAAACGTTCCTTTTTGATAGTGCTTATAGTTAGGGCTGGCTCAGGTTTGCCTTGGACCGGCCCCTAGATACGCTGCTACAGGCCTAGACTGCCGGGAGACTTCCTAGGATACACTGAGCTCCTATCTCCTCTTCTTCATCTCCCTCTGCATGAATTCATGTCCCATTAATGCTCATTACTCATTTTGCTTTCTCGCCTCACAGGTGTCCATGGATCGTGGTTACATCTGGACCCTGGTCCTTCCTCCCACCATGGCCCTGCTGACTCCCACTGCTAATATCATTTTTAATATTACTCACATTACTATTCTATATTATCGATACCCAGTGGCGGGCCGTGCATTTTAAACCTGGGCCTTCAGTGCTGTCCTACTACAGTTGAACAACCTCCTAATAACCTCATTATGACGCCACAGCTACGGTTATTATCTGTTTCTAGGGGTGTAACAATACACGTATTCGTATTAAACTGTTCGGTACGAGGCTTACGAACCGAACAATACGTTTGAACAATACTAGTGCATTTGGAAAATGCAGAAGCTTAAATTGTGGGAAACATAATGTTTTCGGTGTACTTCGCTGAACCTGGCAACATGCTGTCTGACACGCCCACCCCGGAACCACAACATTGTGCTCTGGTGAGGAGAGTGTGTTCTGGGAGGCGCACTAAACTAGCTTAGCAGGAAAACAACAGCAGCACACACGCTGAAAACTCTCCCCGCAGCGTTTAGCTGTTCCCTACTGATTCAAACAGGGCTAAAGCAATCGCCACACAATCCCCATTACTCCAGACCATAATTCTTGCTTTGTAAAAGAAAACCACAGTCCAAACAGAGAATCAAATGTCCGACCCTAATCCCGCGCATGACGGGATGCTTCGTCATTAACGGACAATGCATATCAACGTAATTAACAAAATGACAAGAACAAGCTCACAAGAACCAGTCACATATATTTATATGACAACAAAGCATGACAAATCAATCCAGCAACACTGCAGCACTAAAACACGTATTCCGCCGCACACTGAAGAGCACGAGCCATTAAAATATTATTCACATCAGAGGGAACAATATTAACCATATCATAAAAACGACACCATAGACAAATGAACACAGTAGTAACGTTACTGCAGATGTAAAAACAAAATAAGTTCACTTCCCAAAGCTGCTGCCTCACTATTTAAAGACAAAGTCCATCCTCCTTTCTTTGTTGACAAAGAGTTTAATACCACAGTTGTACAGAACATCGGTGCGGTTCAGTTCCAGCCAGAGGTCCTCCTGCGAACGTGTTCGTTGAGTTGTAGATCCACTCGGGTCTCCAAAAGTTTTCAAACCCACAGTAGCTTGTAAGTGTCCTGCCGTGCTATGGTGTCGTTTTGCTGCCTTGGTTAGCGTAGCGTAGCTCCAAACAGCTCCAAACAGCAAGAAGCTCAGTTGCAAATAAAACGCATTCTTAGCAATAAAATGTGCAACGCTTCTCCGACGCTGTCAGCCAGAAATACCGTTTGTACAAATCCTTTTCCTGGCTGGGTCAGGGCTGCTAGCTGTGGGGTTGGCCGACCCTTTTTTACGATGTCCATTTTTTCTGGAAATGTCCTTCTTGAGAATTCTGTTTCTCCTCCTCCTTCAGCCATTGAGTATTAAAAAAACAAAGCTAGGTAGAAAAAAAAGAATCTACACCAAGCAAAATGCTAAAAATGTCATGTCAATGTCATAACATCTTACATATCTTTCAACTTGAACTGATACTACAAATACTAACTTCTGCTAGCTGCTTCAGCGTCAAAACAGTCACGCTAGCCCATTGACCAATCACAACGCACGTTATTGCTGAGCCAGCCGCACGCTATTGCTGACGTATTGTAGACTACCGCGGTAGCTCTGGCACGTCAAAGAATACGCCCAACATGTCAAACTAAAGATCTGATTGGTTGAACACTATGACAATCAGCAATATCGTCCCCATTTACTTTAATCTGCAAAGTCTACCTAGAGGGCCTCGGGCCTCTCTTCTTACCTAGAGACATAGAGGTGAAATCTGATTGGATAAAAGCTCTAGTTAAGACAAGCTGCACTGGAAGCAGAGCAACTGAGGAAGACAGGAGCTGTGCAATGAGAAAATAATGGAAAAAAGAATTAGAATACATGTAGTGTAAGGACGAACGATTGAAAATCACCGCTCAGCTTCAATCACTGATGTTAAAACCCACAAACCAAGCCAGAAATCTAGGTGTAGTTATGGATTCAGACCTCAACCTGAACAGCCATATCAAGACAATTACAAAATCAGCCTACTATCACCTGAAGAATATATCAAGGATTAGAGGACTTATGTCTCAACAGGATTTTGGAAAAACTTGTCCATGCATTTATCTTCAGCAGACTGGACTACTGTAACGGTGTGTTTACAGGTCTCTGTAAAAAGTCTGTCAGAAAGCTGCAGCTGATTCAGAACGCTGCAGCTCGAGTCCTCACTAAGACCAGGAGGGTGGATCACATCACTCCAGTTCTGAGGTCTTTGCACTGGCTTCCTGTCAAACAAAGAATTTACTTTAAAATCCTGCGGTTGGTTTATAAAGCACTGAATGGTTTAGGGCCAAAATACATCTCTGATCTGCTGCTACCTTATGAACCATCCCGACCCCTTAGGTCGTCTGGGACCGGTCTACTTTCTGTTCCCAGAGCCAGAACTAAACATGGAGAAGCAGCGTTCAGTTTTTCTGCTCCACATATCTGGAACAAAGTCCCAGAAAGCTGCAGGTCTGCTGAGACCCTCAGCTCCTTTAAATCAAGATTGAAGACTTTTCTGTTTGCTGCTGCCTTTAATTGAACCAGATTCAATTAATATATTAATCAATTTCCTGCATTTCTGCATTTTACTACTGTATTTTATTAAATTTTTACTGTATTGTATTTTAATGTTTTAATGACTTATTGTTTCAATGAATGTTCTTAATTGTTTTTAAATCTCCTTTTCTTTTGCCTTATGCTTTGATGCTTTTAATGGTTTTATGTGAAGCACTTTGAATTACCTTGTTGTTGAAATGTGCTATACAAATAAACTTGCCTTGCCTTGCCTAGTGCATTTGTGAAAAATTATTCAATTATAAAATAGCTATCATTTTGTGATTCTGTTTAGGCCAGCAGAGAAGGCTTTGCTGGCCCTGACGGCCCACCACTGCCGATACCATTAACGCACATTACTGACTTTGCTTCTTCACCGGAGTCTCTCTCCGCTTTCTCTGCTTTCTCGCCTCGCAGGTTTCCGTGGATCCTGGTGATACCTGGACCATGGTCTTGCCTCCTGCCGTGGTTCTGTCATATGCATTGAATGTGTTGTCACTGTTATTCATTGTTGTTCATTCTGTATGAACAACAATGTGCAGCTATTGCACTTCTGTCCATCCTGGGAGAGGGATCCCTCCTCTGTTGCACTCCCTAAGGTTTCTTCCTCTTTTCTCCCCGTTAAGGTTTTTTTGGGGGAGTCGTACCTGTTCCAATGTGAGGCTGAAGCCCCCCTAAAATGTTCTTCAGCCCCCCCCAAATAATTTGGCATTATTGGCTTTAAAAAAAACAACACATTTTTTGTTTTTTTCTTGTGATGTCATTAAATTGTTGTTAAATTGTTGTTTCTCACATGGACAAGTTATTTATAACTCTAACATGCTACATATGTGCGTGCGTTCTGGTTTGTATGTTTTCTCCCCCTTCAAATTACAATCCAATAGCCTATCATCATACTTAACGATATACTGTAAACCCCGGGCACTAGGACCTTGGGGAGGCTGCTGCACTGCAAGTAACGTCTCTCGTCAACGACAACCAGGATTATAGCCAAGGAGTTTAGCTCAATGTAAATGATGCACGGAGTGAAATTGTAAGTACAGGTGTGGCTATCTGTAGTTGTTAACGATTGTTACCGGCTTTTAGGTTTAGGTTTAGGTTTACTTGAGGCAAATGAAAGGGAATATTGTAGTGGGCTATGTTAACACTAAGCTAGCTAGCTAGCTATTTTGTTAGAAACTGTCTCCAGTGAGCAAGAGTGCGAACGAGCGAATTCGAAATACAAGAAATAACTATCGACATCTCTCTATTCTTTGCATTAATGTATCTCTCTAGTATTTTGAAACAATAATATCAGTCCCTATAGAATGTTGTTGTTTATAATCAGTTAATGCTAGTGAAAACTAAAAGTCATAGTGTCCCTCATAACACTATTGTACCGGTATATCATCCAATTCATTGACCAGATGGATATATTTTTATTATTTTTTAATTTTATTATATGTAGGCCGGTGAAATATTATATGACACTGGACACAAAACTATTTTTAGGGATCTTTATTTCTCGACTACTCTTAAAAGAGAAGAGTAGTATTAAAGAAATTGGGGATGTTGAACTGGTGATAGATTTAACAAAGATGCTCCTGTACATTCAAAGTTACACTGTAGACACAAATTCTCTCTTTAAAACCCTGGTCAGTAACTCAGTAATCTGTACAGTGCATTAATCTAGTGCACACTGTCAATGCATAAATAACTGTAATGGTAACTCTTCTGTTAGTAAAAAGAAAACAAAACAAACAATACCACACAGTTAACTCTGAAATGAAAACATGAAACATTTGGTCCATTAACAAAGAGAATATACATATATGTCTCAATATACTCACAACGTCTTATCTTTCTGCTAGCTTAAATGCACATTTGGCGCCACGCACACCAATCCCATACAGCACTACACAAACGGGAATAAACATCTTCAGTACAGTACACACATTATGTTCTTAAACATGAAAGATAACAGAATGTATGTAGGATGGTCTATAACTGTTATTAGCAAACGTTATTGGCCTTCTAGCTCTCTCCTGAATGCTCAGCACATGCTAATAACATCTGTAACGATCAGACCAATTTAATCACCATCGGCGCATTTAGCGTCAAACAATACATTTCCTGACTTCTATACACACATATTAACGTACATCTTTTGATCATTTTGTACGGAAATAACATTTAGAACATATTTACTTACACGGAAAACAACTAACGCTCCACAGGTTATCCGCTCGAAAAGAAAGACTTCACTTCCGGTTTCGCTCTTTACGTCCCAGCTTTCTCTGGAGTACAGCGCCCTCTAGTGGCTTTAGTGGCAACATTAGTTTTCCCACTAGGCTACAGCTACACATCCATCAAAATCGAGGTCATCTGGGTGCGGTTGGGGCTCCCCTGCTAATGGCTGCCTAGAGAGGGCGTCTGCAGCAGTATTACAGCGACCTGGCCGGTACTTGACCTCAAAGTCGAACACTGCTAGCTGAGCTACCCAGCGCTGTTTGATGGCGCCTAATCTGGCTGTATTAAGGTGACACAAGGGGTTGTTATCAGTGATGGCAGTGAATTTAGAGCCTAGGAGGTAACCTCTAAATGTCTCTGAAACCGCCCACTTAAGGGCAAGCAGTTCAAGTTTCATGCTACTGTAGTTTCTGTAATTTTCCTCTGCATTACGCAGCCTCCGACTGGCATAAGCGATCACTCTTTTCTTCTTACCCTGCTGCTGATATAGGATAGCACCTAATCCCAAACTACTGGCATCTGTCTCAACAGTGAAGGGGAGAGAGAAGTCAGCGTAACCTAACAAAGGAGCACTGGTGAGTTTCTCTTTCAACAGCTCAAAAGCTTCCTGACACTCTGCAGTCCATGAACTTCCAAACAGCTATTTAGACCTGGATGGACTGTTGTTTCTGAGGCATGCATTAACCACGTCGTGTAGTGGGCCTGCCAGCTTAGAGAACCCCTCTATGAACCTCCTATAATAACTACAGAAGCCTAAGAATGATCTTAAGTCCTTTACAGTGTTGGGGACTTTCCACTGTTGCACTGCAGCTATCTTCTCCGGGTCAGTCCCAATACCCTCGGCTGATATCTGGTGACCCAGAAAACGTACCTCGGACTGCAAAAAGTGACACTTCTCTACCTTGAGTTTGAGCCCTGTCTCCTTCAGCCTCTGCAGAACCCTCTCAAGCCTCACTAGATGGTCTTCAAAAGACTGTGAGTACACCAAAATGTCATCCAAATACACAAGCAAGCATGATTTGCAGCACCAAGTCACTCATTGATACCTGCATCAGTCGCTGAAAAGTTGCTGGCCCATTACACACTCCGAAAGGCAACGGAGAGTACTCGTACAACCCAAAAGGTGTTGTAAAGGCCGTTTTATGCCTGTCATCCTCATGTACTGCAACCTGATGGTAGCCGCTAGCAAGGTCGATAGTCGGAAAGAATCTCGCACCGTGCAGGGCATCAAAACATTCGTCAATGCGAGGCAAAGGAAAAGCGTCACGTCGGGTCTTTGCGTTTAATTTCCTGTAGTCCACACATAGCCGTAGACTCCCGTCAGCTTTTCTGACAAGAATCACCGGTGAAGCATATGCACTCGTACTTTCGTGGATGACACCCTTCTTTAGAAGCTTAGTGATGTGCTCCCTGACCTCGCTATACTGTGTAGGGGGTATACGGCGGTAGGGCTGTGCTACGTGTATGTCATCTACCAGATAGATCTCATGTTTAACCCGGTCTGTGTAACCTAGGTCCTCATCCTGGAAAGCAAACACATCTGCATACTGAGCTAGGAGCACGGCTAGTTTAGCCTGCTCTTCCTCTGTACCACCTATGTGCAGCCGGTCCAGTATTGACTGAACATCATTGCCTGCTTCTGAGTTGTCTTTCTGGTCAACAGTCACCTCTTCCTGGTCAGCTGAGATATGCTGGAAGCGTACCTCTGTTTGGTCATTTTCAACACACTCCACCGGAGACATGATGCCTAATCTGGTCCTAGGCTGCAACCATACATCCTCCTGAGAGAAGTTCACCACCTGCACTGGGAACACACACCTTGTAGCCTCTATCAAAGTGGGCACAACCACAAGACCACCCGGCAATGGTGTCTTAGCTGGCTCCAACACCAAATAGGTGCTCTCACCAGATGCTGGTTTGATTCCTTTTGCATAGACGGTGGCAACAGACCCAGCAGGTACGTGTACTGCATCTCGGCCCGCTATCCTAGCTGCAGATATTTTCTCTGCTACCTCACATGTCTGTACACGCTGAAATACTTCCCTCCAGTCTGCATCAAGCTCTCCCCCAAGGGTAGTGTCAAACTCTGCCGTAACCAACTGCTTGCATCTCTTAATTATGTTCATACCAATGAGACCTGGCACTGAATCCTGAAAACTCTTTGTCTGCGGTTGTTTCAACTCTTCGTTCTCGATAATTAACTCTTCTGGAACTGGATCCTTGACGACTAAGAAACCACACTCTGGTATGTTTAACCCCATAGCCTCCATATCCAGTTCAACATAACCCATGTAGGGAATCGGCAAAGAGTTTGCTGCAGTCAACCTGAGCCACTTAGCTGCGGGGAACACATCCTCCTCTTTCCCTAGTAGGTGCTGCCTGAAGAAAGATTCCGAAATAGTGCTAACCTGACTCCCTGTATCTAACAGGCACTTAACTGGCACGCCACTAATCTGAACTGAAACTTCCCGACACTCACCCACCGCACGCTCAAGAAACCGCTCCCGGTTAAGAGTCTTAGAGCCTTTAGTCTCACCTCGGATTGCCTGGCTCTTGGCATCCGAGGTGGCTAGTTTTCCTGAATAGATGCATTTGTGGTAGTGGATTGGCTTTCTGGTTTGCACCGTGTACACTCCCTTGCGATATGTCCCTCCCCTTTACATTTGAAGCAAATGGGCTTCCCATCTTCTGTAAACTGGGGCCTTAGTCTGGGCTTCCCACCCTGGTCTTTGTTGTATTTCTCCTTGAGAGCGAGGCCCTCTTTCAATGCAATAGTCAGCTCCCCTATAGCTCTGCTCTGTTCTGAGACGACCTTAACAATGTCCTCTAGAGTGGTATTCTTCTCTGGCAAACTACCAGAGCACAAAGATAACAGAATGTATGTAGGATGGTCTATAACTGTTATTAGCAAACGTTATTAGCCTTCTAGCTCTCTCCTGAATGCTCAGCACATGCTAATAACATCTGTAACGATCAGACCAATTTAATCACCATCGGCGCATTTAGCGTCAAACAATACATTTCCTGACTTCTATACACACATATTAACGTACATCTTTTGATCATTTTGTACGGAAATAACATTTAGAACATATTTACTTACACGGAAAACAACTAACGCTCCACAGGTTATCCGCTCGAAAAGAAAGACTTCACTTCCGGTTTCGCTCTTTACGTCTCAGCTTTCTCTGGAGTACAGCGCCCTCTAGTGGCTTTAGTGGCAACATCAGTTTTCCCACTAGGCTACATATACTATATTGATCCCTTAAATTTGTCTCTGCATTTGACCCATCCCTGTATATAGGGAGCAGTGGGCTGCCAATGACAGGTGCCCGGGGAGCCGTTAGGGGTTCAGTGTCTTGCTCAGGTACACTTCGGCACGTGACATGTCCCAGTCGAGGATCGAACCGTTGACCTTGCGGTCAACCCTCTTAGCCCAGTGAGCCACGGTCGCCCCTATAATTTATTTTTTTATTTTTTTATTTTATAAGAATTACTTATAAATTAATAATTTATCGAAGAAGATTCCTTCCATTTCAGCCCATCATACAATATTTATCATTCGATAATTAAGATGTACTTGAAATGTTTTTTTAAATTTTTGTTATTCATGTTTTTTTTCTCCATTGAATGGTATATTTGACACTGAACTAGTTAATCTTTATCTCAGTGATAGTGTCCAAATGAGCATAAAATATCACTGGTATGTAAACTACATACCAGTGTCCGTGTAAACTACACGGACAACAAAATAGATGTAAATGTTGATCAAAATCTTATTCCCTTCTGCTCATAATAAAACAAGTAAACAACTCAAAAGTTGACACTGTCAGGTCCATTCTCCATCCATTGTGTGCGGCCCCTTTAAGAGTTAGGATTTGGGAGTGACGCGGATATGAAAGCTATCACTGTAACCAATTGCTGTTAATTTACAGCCAATTTCTAACAGTAATCAACTGTATTAATGTAATACGGTTTTGTACTGTAGTCTGCAATGCATTGTGGGCTGGCCCATTTGAAGCAACTGCACAAAGGCCCTAAACAGTATCGTAATGTTTTAAATTACAGTACACTACAGTATTTTTTGGAAATCTGCAGTTTTTCCAGAGGAGGACTGATTTCAGAGGACATGTGCTACACATCAACAAGACGTCCTGCTTCATCTGCATCAATCCAGTTGTGTCTCTACAAATTAGACGGTAATTAAAAACAATATTATTTTCCTCTCAGTATGTTATTCATACAGGTAACGTAGCATTACCGAAAATAAGGCTTGAAATCAAACTGATGCTCTGCAAGCTGTCTAGCTAGCCAGTCTATGATTCTAAAATGTCACTTATCAATGAGGTTGAGATTTGAATAGCTCAAACATTTATATTCACATGCATTTTAGAGTCTCCGTTTTTAATCAAATGCTAACTGTTTATCATCTTAATTTCTTAAGACTGGAAGCAGTTGTTGCTAGCTAGCTAGCTAGCTAGCTGATAGCCTTTGCTCCTTGGTAATAGCTTCAAATGCCACAAAGAAAATAAGGTTTGAAATTAAACTGATGCTCTACAAGCTGTCTAGCTAGCCAGTATATGATTCTAAAATGTCACTTATCAATGAGGTTGAGATTTGAATAGCTCAAACATTTGTATTCACATGCATTTTAGAGTCACCGTTTAATCAAATGCTAACCGTTTAATTTCTTAAGACTGGTAGCAGTTGTTGCTAGCTAGCTAGCTGATAGCCTTTTGTCCCTTGTTAATAGCTTCAAATGCCACAAAGAAACAAAGAAACTTGAAGGTGGGAATGGTTAGGGGATCATTTAAAGTAGAAAGGTGGTTTATTTTCCTCCTTAAAAATATGGTATTCATAATATGGGTGTCTTTGTCTGTTCCCTACAGGTGTCTGCCACCACAGCTGATGTTGAGACAACCCTCACTCTACCTGCAAGTCCTCGCCTGATACTGCCTGGTATGCATGTCATTGGTAGACATATTACACATTAGATTGGCCATTGTTTTTTGAATTTACAGATGTTTACTCAAGGTGAGAGGCATTCTGATGTTGCTATTACTTGAAGTTTCAGGTGGAACAGGGCAAGTCACTACTGGACGCTGGATGATCACCCTTGAGGGCCGTGTTATAGCTGAGAGCATCACACCAACTTTCTTGACGGGACTTGCTGCTGTGTTTGTGATTTACTATACATTCAACCTTCAATACCAAGAAGAGGCGGCCTGTACTCTAGAATTCATTCAGAGGTAAGACTCATTTAATTTCCTTGTCGTCATTATAGTATTTTTTTGGACAATTACTATTCTTGAAACCTTAATAGCCACAAATCATTACTTTGCACAGTTAAAAAGATAGTTTGGATTCTTTAGCAGAAGATGGTATTAGTTACTTACCGGTATTTACACAGACATTAACTCAGCAGAAGATTGGTCAGGTAACAAAAACATTTCAAGCCACAACACACACAAAAAAAACATGAAGCATTCATACATATATTAAGATAATTCTGCTGCTTGATGCTCCTGTCCGATCTCTCTGTATCTTAAAAATATTTTCTTTGTTGAATTACGTCAGATTATTACTATGCAGTGGAGCCAATTCTCATATCACGCTGCCTATGAGCTTTATTAGAGGCGTA
Source organism: Anarhichas minor (assembly GCF_050575085.1). Taxonomy (NCBI): domain Eukaryota; kingdom Metazoa; phylum Chordata; class Actinopteri; order Perciformes; family Anarhichadidae; genus Anarhichas; species Anarhichas minor. Next base: position 247,598 of record NW_027466480.1, on the reverse strand, counting down.
ATATGTGAACTGGCTCCAGTGCGAAGTAATACTGCCAGTCACTGGCAATTTTCAACAAATAATATAGTTCCAAGATATAGAAAGGTCTGATAGGAAAATCCAGCACCGGAATTACACAAAATACCTCATGACATCAGAACTGGTTAGTAACTCATACCACCTTATGTTAGAAAATTGAAACTACCCCTTTAAGACTACAAAGTGTTCCTAATAGTTTTTCATTCCGTCTCTGATTTTACACTATTGTGATTTTAGGCGCTTCATTGGTATTAATCCAGAGAGAGGAACAAAGGCCATTCGGGGCAAGGTTGTCTCCAAGAAGACGGGTGTGATCGTCCAGAAGAAGTCTACCACCGTCAATACACACGTCTCCTCACTACTGAAGAACCTCCTGGACTTTGAATGGGACTTCATATAGGTCAGTGAACTCTCTCTCGTCTCTCACTCTCTCACTCCATATGTTGTTTTGACATACTGACACTTTAGTATTATCAGCTACATAAGCGTTGATTGGACGTTGTTATTGTACATTCCTGACTCTAGAGTTATTTTGATTAATTATTTTGTTTGTTGTTGTTTTACAGTGGCAACACTGGAATGTATCTATGGAGACGAACAACCACCAGCAAGGTGATGGCCATTTCTACCTGACCCAGAAGATTCCTCTATAAATAAGGACTGTCCACAACCACCCAGACTTTTCTTCATGCACCTACCTCACAGGACTCTTAAGAGGTAAAGCACAAGCCTACCTTCACTTTATTTTTTTCAAGATGTTGATATTGATGTATATTTTCGAAATGGTCTTAATGCTAATTTTCAAAATGTCCTGACTGATTAACTTTTAAAATGTTGTTCATAGTATAGTTAGTATAGTTTACAAATGTTGCTGATTATGCATATCTTCGAAATGTTCTTACTGATGTATATTTTACACAGTAGAGAATGCATTGCAGTACATTTAGATATTGTCACTATTTGAAACTACTTTTTGAGAGAACATCAACGTATCTCAAATTATTCTTTATAGGTTATTTCTTTTGTATTAGTTACCTTGGTATTCATCTATTTAATTTAAAACTGATGTCTCAATTGTTTTCAAGTCGTTGACATGCAATTTAGGAATTCAAATGTATTGCCATTGTTTCAGGCAGACATGGCAGTTTTTAATTTGCTACTAAAAAATCTCTTTGGCTTGTTTCGCTGCCAAACAAGCTGGGTCGTCCAAGTGTTTTATTTTGGTTATTATTATTTTTTACACCAGCGATATTTATGTTGACACTGTCCTGTTAAATAAAAGTTTGTTTGATTTATATCCTTTCTAAGTCGTTTATTGCTTATGTTGCATAATTTACATGATAATGCAGATGTCTGTTGCCCACAGAAAAATAAAGTTGTAATGTTAATTGCATTGCAGATTGATATTTCAGATATTCTAAGCTGTTAAATTGAGTTATTGTATTATCAATGTTGCCAGTATACAGTAAACACTGAGAATTTAAAGTAATATAACTCCTTAATCAGAATGTTACTTCAAATAATCACTGAAAAATACTGCATTCATTTTTACTGTAATAGACTGAAATATTTCAACAGTATGACTACTGTAGAATTACAGTATGTTGCTGGCGTCTCTGCTGCCAGCATTTTACTGTAAATTGAAAAAAATACAGAAACACACTGTATTATAATTTTACAGTAATAGGCTGTTAAGTATTTCACGGTATGAATACTGTAGAATTACAGTACATTGCTGGCGTCTCTGCTGCCAGTATTATACTGTAGATTGAAAAAATACAGAAATATACTGTATTCTACTTTTACAGTACTATGCTGTTATGCCATTTCACGGTATGAGTACTGTAGAATAACAGTAAAGAGCTGGCGTCTCTGCTGCCAGCACTTTACTGTTATTTAACAGAGAAATTTGTTACAGTGTAGTTTATCCGTCTTTCCTTTACAAGCAGGAAAATTATTTCTCTCTCTTTATTTGAGAAAAGTTCATATTTGTGTTGTCAAATTTCACTATGACCCTGAAATTCTGTCTCTTGTGTCATCATATACTGAATGCAAGCAAAACTACAGAGCAAAATCACACTCTTTCTGATTGAACCAATCTATGAACTGTCTGAAACAATGGACATCCGCGGCCCCAAATGGGGCCCAAAACAATTGCCTTGGGGCAAAGCCCCCCCTTTCTTTCAATCCTAGAAACGCCCCTGGTTCCGGGACAGAGGATGTCTTATGTGTACAGATTGTCAAGTCCTGTGACGCAAATTTGTCATTTGTGATTTTGGGCTATGCAAAAATAAATTGAATTGAATTGAATATTTGGTAGAGACCAAAACAGAGCTAAAAGAGAGTGAACATTGGACACTTTTTTTCACGAATGTTGAAGCTACTATATGATGAAATAAAATGTAATATCAGACTTTAGCTACTTAGCTTATTTCCTTTTTTGCATTTTCACACAGCATGTTTTCATGTTATTAGTACGTCCTGCTATAACATTGCAGTCAAAGGTGTTGGTTGTTCTATGAAATCCTGACCATTGTCTGTTTTCATTAGTACCCTTTTATTATATGTAAGTGGCCAAATGATCTATATTACACTGACCTCTTGGATGTAGCTTCTCTTTATTTTATTCTCCATTCACTCTGGGTCTGTGTGGGTGGAGGTTGCTGCTTTTATTTTTCTTCCCTCCTAAAGTGGATAATCTGAGAACAATAAAAACCAGTGCAGCCAAAAAATACGAGTCAATTTGTGTTTTGAGTCACCCTCGTTTAACCTTCCTCCTTCCTCTAAACCTGAACTTAACCCAAAATCTGCCCACACACTGACCCCTCTCATTGTCTTTTTACAAGTGCGGACGCACAGGGCCGCCTAACACGGACACACGTGAACACGCATGTACAAATCCACACGGACGATTGTAGAAGTCCTGATGTTTTTAATCAGCAGTGGGGCCCTACCCTGGCAGATAAGCGTCTGGTTACGTGTCTGTAAAGAGCAGTGGCGAAGTCAGAGTCACCTCGGCAGATGGCCCTATCAGTGTTGGGTAAACCAGCGGCCAGCGCGGCCGTGTTTGGCTTAACGGCCTATAAGTAATTCATTGTGTTCACTGAGAAGGAGCATCTGTCGACCCCTGCGGCCCTGGAGATGCACACACACACACACACACACACACACAGTTATGCATAGATAAACATACTTACATGAGCATTCGGTCACATGCACAAATGCAGGTATACACACACAATTACGCACACACACACACACACACACACACACACACACACACACACACACACACACACACACACACACACACACACACACACACACACACACACACACACACACACAGGGCTTTCAGGCTCATTTGTAGTGGGCAGTGCAGGTGGCTGGAGGAAAAGGAGAGGTCTTTGTTCCATGTGACCCGCTCTGATCAGATAACCACCACTGATCTTAGTTAATACTCACTAAGAACTCATTTACCTGCGAACACGGAGGCGGGTTTGAAAACAGACGAGAGAGAGATAGAGGGAAAGGGACACGATGAAGAAAAAAAAGGAGGGGGAGGGAAACGACATGCAGCTGCAGCTCAACAGGAGGTCCAAATCTCACAACCAAAAAAAAGCCCAAATACCACATTTACATTTTTACGCTAGTGTTTTAGTCAGTTTTTGTTGTCTGCCGCGTATGGTCTTTATTGAATAAGCTCTTGTACAATCACACCTTCCCTTTCATTATATGTCTCCTCAGTCTGTAAACAATTGTACGCCTCAACTGCGAGCGCTATTACAATAATGACATGCAGAGGCTCTTGCTTTCGACACAAACATCGACTTGTATTGCATTTCTTTATTCATAAGCATGACTAATAACACCTGAAACTTGGCAAGTCATCTTGAAAGGGGTGTTCTAGTGATGTGATAGTAATTTCACAAATGGTTTTTAATCGGGGTGTGGCCGAAGATTTATGGTTTTGTTTAGGAAATAGGAACAAAAGGTGAGAAAGCTAGAGACTTTGAAATTAAGGACATGACACAAAACAAAAATCTGATATTTGATTATTGGATGAATCTGGTAATATTCTATGTTTTGTTTATTGTCAGCAAACCCCTAAAAAGACCAAAGACAACAATGAATTCAGCATCATTAAACATACTGTGTCTTATATCTATATTCCACTGCTTGAGCCACTTTTAATGTTTTGCTTTTATGACGGTGATTTCAAGTCAAAATGTCGGCTGTGAAAAAAAGCTGTGTGTGGTCACACCACATGGAAATTAATTCTTAATGAGCTGTCTTTATTGTGTTACAGTATTTGTAGCGGTATGTTAACAATTGAACCGAAGTACAAACTAACAGTGTTAAGGCCCAGACACCACGCACCGACGTCAAAGAGCTAGCGGTCCTGTGTCTTGGCCAAAAGGTCAAACTGGAACACATCGCAATGACTGCAGCCAACGGCCAACTAGCAAGTACGTTCTGCGCCTGCGTGAGAGGAAATAACTCACCATATTCAAATGAGTCTCAAGGCAGTTTGGGACATTTGTGTAGATGGATTCCGTGTCGCTCAGCACGACTTTCAAACTAATGTATTTCAATTGAAAGTATCTGTCAGTCGGGATGACATTATGCAACAAAACTGATGTTGGTTTAAGGCAATAAAACCACTAAAGATAGGTTTAGGAAAAACATCATGGCTTAAAGAAAGTAAGTAAACTTAGTTTTAGGCAACACAACCACTTGGTTAGGCCATAAGTGGTCTTTCTCAATATCTAATACTACGTCAGTTGCTCTGACCGTAGCTTTGTCACTTGGACGAGTTTAATTTGTGTGCCTACCACAAAAAAGGCTCCTAATTGACTTTCTATTGGCATTGTTTTCGTGCTGAGTGAAATGAAAAAGATGGAAAACTTGTGTCAGGAATCACTAGATTTCCCTTTTGCGACTATTCCAAGAACTGCTGTTAGACTGGGTTGACAGCAGTGTTGGGAACATAGAGGAGCGTGTTTGGTTTATCAGCATCTAAGAAACTAAATTCTTGACATCAATAGAAATATTAATGTCAGTAACAATTATTAATGATTATTAATAACAACGGGGCACCACCCTGCGAACAGGGACCAATAACCAAACAATAAAACTAAGTCTCATAATTAGCGTTCACTCATAATGTCAATAGTCTGAGTACTATTACACATTCAGAGTGAAAGTGAAGGTTTAAGTTCGAGCACAGGCCACTACATCCAGTTATTATTACACACATATGCACAAGTAATCACAGACGACTGCTCTTTAAAATATAACAGAGTTTATTAAATCAAAACAATAAATGATCAAATCAAGTACTATCAAAATCAACAAACACTATCATACAATTATATGTCTAATACCTAAAGTCAAATGAATAAAGTGGGGTAAGGATATGTATATAGATATATGTACATGTGTGAGTGTGTGGAAACAAAGGGGGGGGGGGGGGGGGGGCCTACTCAAACAGTGATGGTACGTAACCTAAAAAGGGGCGTGTGAGCCTACAAGCAAAGATGGCGGAGTCTATTGACCCGCGACAAGATAGCTGAGAGGTGGCTACGTGTAACCACGTGGGACGGCGCACAATGTGGGTTGGGACAATAGATTACGCGACCACGTGTCTGAGAGGTTCACCCAAAATCAGTGAATCGAACTATGTGTGTGCGGGTTAGTAGGAAGAGAGAGAGAGAGAGAGAGAGAGCGAGAGAGAGGAGCTCGGTGCTGCAGTGAGAATGTGAGGAACAGCTGATCACTCGTAAACTCTGCGGTCGGATTCTGAACCGACCGGTCACGCTTGTACGGTGATAGTTGCGGTTCTAGATCTCACTCACAGAGCCGATTTAAAGAAGAGAATAAAACCAAAAACAAAATAAAAGAATCCCCAAAACAAACAGATCTTTATCACCGCGGTGAGATGCGAGTATTGCTCTCTTATCACCCCGAAACTCGGTCGGCGAGACGAGGCTCCGCCACCGTGGTTTTGGTCTTTGAAATGATAAAATCACAACCTCCACATCCACTAGCAGCGACGGATCTAATGCAAACAGTTATAGCAGGAAATACACAATATAACGGGACTCCGTGGTCCGCGATGCTTGCGCAATAACACTTTATAACACGACCGTAACTTAACGTAACAAGATACAGGAATAACAACGACATAACGAATAGGCTAAATTAAGCTAATGCTATGCTAAGCTAAGCTAGGCCCAGATACCAGTAACTCTTACTTGTAGAAGCTTTGTTCGGTGGGGTACGTTTCCCGTGGTGGGGATCACTCGGTCCTCGAGTAGCTGCTGGCTCTCGGTGGCGCGGCCTCGGGGCTGGCTGGCGCAGACTCGGCCTCCTCGCTGCAGAGAGGGGCTTTTTAACTTCGGCTGAGGGACGAGGTTTGGGTCGTCCTTCCCGGAAATCTTCGGCGAGGAACGATTGTTACCTTCTGCCGGCGGTGTGTACACAAAAAGGGTGGGAGAACGGGGCATAGAAGTGATCCGTTCTCGCACTACAGGATCCAAAACTCAAAATAAAACACAGTCTGTTCGACCAGCGAATGTTGCATGTGACCTGATAGGATTTGATGAGGCCGCGGTTCCTCGTGGATCTTCTTGTCCCCTGGACGAGTCCGGAGTGAAGAGGCCTTGTGGACCTCCTGACACCAGCGCGTGTCCGGGGTGAAGAGAGCCTTGTGGATCTCCTTACACCAGCGGTGTCTGGACGGAAGAGAGCGAATGGCGTTTCCTGCTCGCTTATAAACCAGGTCTCGAACAGTGGGGGGCCATTTCTTGGCCAATGGGGGGCCAGGATCAAGTTTTGGCTGTGCTGGGAGGTGTAGTCATTCATCTTGGAGTTTCCATCAGACGTTGTATGACAGGACGGAGCATGGGTGCTTCTAGACTAGGGCCAGATCCCAACATCCCCCCTTTGGTCTGAAGAGCGGGGTGCTGGCCACGGTCTTTAGAGCAAACCAAGGGCTGGCACGTGCATCCATGTGGTATCGCACTGTCCATGTATTCCGGGAACCTGAAGAGGTTAGACAGTCCAAGTATTCCGGGAACCAAAAGCAGTGGTTAAAACAGTCAGTGTTCAGTGTTCATGGAGTTCAGAGTTCATAGGGTTCAGAGTTCATTGGAGTTCAGAGTTCATTGGAATTCAGAGTTCATTGGAATTCAGAGTTCATTGGTATCTGGGCTGATGACTAGGGTGGCATCTGGGCAGATGACTTTAACTACCTCTACCTACATCTACTATCATACACAATTCAAATCATAGGTGAGCAAAAACATTATTCCCAAATAATTCAATCGCTAATCATGATTTTGTGATAATCCTAGCATTGCGGTATAGTGTCAAAGAAAGTAACAACCCAAATAAAACAAAACAAAACACAAAAGAGAGAAGAGTAGAAAGAATAGAAGCAGGTGAGGGGGGAAACAGTGGTTACTGGTTCTACTCCTAGTCGGGACTGGAGTCCGTCGGCGGAGCCGTCGTAGTTTGGTTAAAACGTGGTGTTACGAATAGGAGGGAATCCAGTCTGGTCTGTAGCTTCTGGATGTATTTGTACATAATATCTGCGTTTATCACTCTGATCGGTAGATTTAGAGCGAGTTCTATGTCTAAGTTTTAGGATCTATCGCTATTGGAATTGCGCTGCCAAGACTATGGGCCAGAGGTACCTGTGAGGGTTGCATAACAGTAGTGGTAGCAGATTTAAGGATTTTGTTAACACGGTCTAGGGTGACCAGCTAGGCTGGGGTTTTCCGCTGTTGGCTGTTAACGGATGAGCTTTTCTCTGATGAGGTCCTGCTTTAAATCTGACTGCTACTGCGTAGGTTATGTCTTCTTTGGTCACTGCTGGTAGAGTCTCTAAAGCATGCAAAGGGTTATTTATGAGAGTGGAGTGTAAGTTTACAGTCACAATGAAAGTTTTTCAGGTCCTGTAACTGTTCTGGTTGAAGTTGGATTCGTTAGCGGTAAGTGCATGCCTACAGGGTGAGTTGAAGCATGCAGTTAAACGTTAGTAGGAAATGATAATCCGGATTTTCTGGTTGGTTTCAACACTGGCTAGATTGGCGAGTTGCACTCCCTGCGAAGTGCATCTCTCTAAGTTTCTGTTGTCAGAGCCCTCACCCCTCGAGCTGTTCAAGTGGCGAGGGCTCATATCACCACGTCACCGCCAGCACTCAGGGAAGCGTCGCGAACGGCTTCATTCTGTAGTGTGTCGTGGCGGGCAATGGTGACATTTCCCCCGCCCCTCCCCCCTAATTAGAGATGGAGACAGGTCCCCCGCGCAAATCAAGTTCAGTTCCCTAAAGCGGGGCAGGAGCTGGAAGAAAAACCTCGTGCACTAGGCATCTTCTGTCCCCTGCGGCACTGGCGACTTGACACGCCCGGGCGATGACTCGGCTGAAAGAAGGCGGTGGCTTCGTTGAACAAACTGGAGGTGGATCACGCTGACAGAGCAGGATAAACAAGGCTTAGCTGACAAAGGATTTTCCGAACTAGGGTGCTGGAAGGGCCTCTAAGGTTGTGGTACCCTAGAGGTGTATGCGAAAGGTGGGGGGGACACATTAGGTTCGTTTCTGACCTGGAATCGAGTAGAGCAAGTGTGTTATGGCCCCCCAGTACGACTGAAATATATATATACACACAACGGGCATTGTCTTTGTGAACAAGGTCGCCCAAGAAGGTTAAAGAACAGGGGGGGGGGGCGCGCAATTGGGAGTGGTCGTTTCAGGGAGTGTGCCGAGTTCTCTTCCCCACCCTACTAAGTAGACTTGAGCAGCAGAGGGGGAGGTCACTTGGCTTAGTCAGGTGGGCTGCGAGTCGGTGTCGGGTTTTCTGACGAGTGCGGTGGCATTACCTGATTTGGACCCTGAGACAGTCATCAATACTCGAGTAGCGAATATTTGGATCGAAGCGCTCTACGTCCTTCGTGCGGGACTCTATGTGATAGGTGCGCAGGCCCTGCGCGCGGAGAGGGCCTAAACCGTCTGAATCGCCATAATTATTAAAATCAAGGGGAGGGTGATCTACCTCTCCCCGCGTGGGAGAGGGCGTTCGTTCTAGGCGTACACTTGACATATGCGGAATGTCTCGCTCGCCTGTGGAAGTGGGCTCGGACCCACTTAGGTCACTCAGGACCTGGGAGTACTCCCCCCTTCTCCTGTCATCAGAGAGGGCGAGTTTGAGGAGACCAGCAGCTGCATCTTGTGGTGCAGGGTTGTCTGGCTCCTGGTGAGCTTCTGCTCCTAACCTGTACGGGTTTTGACTGCCCATTTTACTTCTTTGTAAATGGCAACAGTGGTTAGAATTCCCTACTGTTAGTAAGAAAAACGGTTAGTGTTTACGGTTAATGCAGGCGCACAGTGAAATGCCTAGTTCTGTGACTTACAATTTCTACTGTTGGACGTCAATTACTGCTCTGAGGTGCACAGTGAAATGCCTAGTTCTATGACTTATAATTTCTACTGTTGCTCTGAGGTATTAACTACTGCTTTTCAACTCAAAGGTAGAAAATGCTAATGTAGTTTCAGCACTTCTGGCCTGTGACAGCTGTGTGTAACTTTTCTTTGAGGGATTAAGAAAAACAAAACAAAGTGTTGGTTTTACAAATAAACGATCAAATCTACTAAACACAGCTGACTGTTAGTTTAGGAAATGTAACGAATGATCTAACCTGGAAAGGAAAAGAAGTAACAAATTTCAGAAAGGAAATTAAAATTGAAAATTTAATTAAAATTAAGATTAAAATCAAAATTAAAACTAAATTAAAATAGGAAAACGTTTTGAATATCAAAAATCAAACTATTTTGGACAATAATTTTCAGAAATTTGGATTATTCAAAAAAAATTAATAATTAAACTTTCTAAGGAAAATTAATTATTCAAAAATTATTCAAAATGATTCGAAGGTATACTATGGATTAGTGTGCATACATACTGCAATAAAACTGGAATAACGTAGCCTCACACGGGGCACCATTATGTTGGGAACATAGAGGAGCGTGTTTGGTTTATCAGCATCTAAGAAACTAAATTCTTGACATCAATAGAAATATTAATGTCAGTAACAATTATTAATGATTATTAATAACAACGGGGCACCACCCTGCGAACAGGGACCAATAACCAAACAATAAAACTAAGTCTCATAATTAGCGTTCACTCATAATGTCAATAGTCTGAGTACTATTACACATTCAGAGTGAAAGTGAAGGTTTAAGTTCGAGCACAGGCCACTACATCCAGTTATTATTACACACATATGCACAAGTAATCACAGACGACTGCTCTTTAAAATATAACAGAGTTTATTAAATCAAAACAATAAATGATCAAATCAAGTACTATCAAAATCAACAAACACTATCATACAATTATATGTCTAATACCTAAAGTCAAATGAATAAAGTGGGGTAAGGATATGTATATAGATATATGTACATGTGTGAGTGTGTGGAAACAAAGGGGGGGGGGGGGGGGGGGGGCCTACTCAAACAGTGATGGTACGTAACCTAAAAAGGGGCGTGTGAGCCTACAAGCAAAGATGGCGGAGTCTATTGACCCGCGACAAGATAGCTGAGAGGTGGCTACGTGTAACCACGTGGGACGGCGCACAATGTGGGTTGGGACAATAGATTACGCGACCACGTGTCTGAGAGGTTCACCCAAAATCAGTGAATCGAACTATGTGTGTGCGGGTTAGTAGGAAGAGAGAGAGAGAGAGCGAGAGAGAGGAGCTCGGTGCTGCAGTGAGAATGTGAGGAACAGCTGATCACTCGTAAACTCTGCGGTCGGATTCTGAACCGACCGGTCACGCTTGTACGGTGATAGTTGCGGTTCTAGATCTCACTCACAGAGCCGATTTAAAGAAGAGAATAAAACCAAAAACAAAATAAAAGAATCCCCAAAACAAACAGATCTTTATCACCGCGGTGAGATGCGAGTATTGCTCTCTTATCACCCCGAAACTCGGTCGGCGAGACGAGGCTCCGCCACCGTGGTTTTGGTCTTTGAAATGATAAAATCACAACCTCCACATCCACTAGCAGCGACGGATCTAATGCAAACAGTTATAGCAGGAAATACACAATATAACGGGACTCCGTGGTCCGCGATGCTTGCGCAATAACACTTTATAACACGACCGTAACTTAACGTAACAAGATACAGGAATAACAACGACATAACGAATAGGCTAAATTAAGCTAATGCTATGCTAAGCTAAGCTAGGCCCAGATACCAGTAACTCTTACTTGTAGAAGCTTTGTTCGGTGGGGTACGTTTCCCGTGGTGGGGATCACTCGGTCCTCGAGTAGCTGCTGGCTCTCGGTGGCGCGGCCTCGGGGCTGGCTGGCGCAGACTCGGCCTCCTCGCTGCAGAGAGGGGCTTTTTAACTTCGGCTGAGGGACGAGGTTTGGGTCGTCCTTCCCGGAAATCTTCGGCGAGGAACGATTGTTACCTTCTGCCGGCGGTGTGTACACAAAAAGGGTGGGAGAACGGGGCATAGAAGTGATCCGTTCTCGCACTACAGGATCCAAAACTCAAAATAAAACACAGTCTGTTCGACCAGCGAATGTTGCATGTGACCTGATAGGATTTGATGAGGCCGCGGTTCCTCGTGGATCTTCTTGTCCCCTGGACGAGTCCGGAGTGAAGAGGCCTTGTGGACCTCCTGACACCAGCGCGTGTCCGGGGTGAAGAGAGCCTTGTGGATCTCCTTACACCAGCGGTGTCTGGACGGAAGAGAGCGAATGGCGTTTCCTGCTCGCTTATAAACCAGGTCTCGAACAGTGGGGGGCCATTTCTTGGCCAATGGGGGGCCAGGATCAAGTTTTGGCTGTGCTGGGAGGTGTAGTCATTCATCTTGGAGTTTCCATCAGACGTTGTATGACAGGACGGAGCATGGGTGCTTCTAGACTAGGGCCAGATCCCAACAGCAGGTAGCTGCAGCTGGTATTCGTCATTCTAAAAGGAAAACCGGGAGACCTTGAAATGCGGGTATTCAAGCTATGTTATGATGCATACATGAAACAAAGCATCACCACTTTCGCTCACCACTTAGCTTCATTCCAGATGGCCATGTTGTTGTGAGAAAACTTTGTATTGGAGACAATCAGATCAGATGAAGATAACAAATGAGAACAGTCTTCTGGTTGTACCCTCTTGACTTTACTGGTTGGTTTGCTTTCCTATACGCCTGGTTGGTCAGAACCTTCACGTGCACACTGCAAGCCTTAGTGCTCAATTCAGATTTAACCCACAACTTTCCCGCTTGCACAAAAGAACAACAACAAAGACGTCACACGCAGCAGCTAGCTTTCCTAAAGAAGAAAACATGGAGGCCGCTGAAGTCGATGTTTGCGGTTTCATTTTTACGTTAATGTGCAGTGGAATCCAACAAATGATCAGTTAAAAATGTTGATTATGTCTTTTTATGGAGCAATGGCTGCCAGGTCTTTACGGAGATGTGTATGGGTGCAGTCGGGGACGTAATAGTCGCATAAATTCCTATGTTCAGACTATTTAGGACATGTGAAAGTAGCCCAAATCTTAACTGAAAAGATTAGATTTCATACTGTTTACAATGTTATAAAAAAACAAAACAGATCTAAGTCACATATGTGCAAAAATATCACTATTGCCTACAGCGTGAACATAGTAACGATATGTAACAACCTCAGTTCCTTTACAACCACACTGTTTTCATATTGGATTTTATGTAGATTACTGCCAGCGGTTGTGACTTTGCAGCCATTTATTCCAGCAGTTTTTTGTTTTTCTTGTCGCCAAGTGGGAGATATTGTAGCTGTCGGAAATACCCGCTACCGCAGACTCCGCCGTATGAATAGGAAGCTGGCATGAACGGTTTTTCCCACTTGGTGTGAGGCCCTGCAGGTCGGCTTGGTCTTCAAGGTTAATGTGGTGAATTTTCTACTAAAAAGTATTAATCAGATGCAAATATGCACCCGACTGAACACTGCTGCTTTTGGCAGCCTGTTGTTTTTCAGCAATCCGAGTATGAAAACACTTCTATTGTGTTCCGCCGTGAGACACTTCAGCGGCAGCGTGACCACGACCTGCTACCGGCGTGTAATGCAGGAGGCAAGGCGGACAGACGCGGGCTGAGATATTATATACCGTAACACGTGCGACCGCACTTGCTTTTCAAAGTTAACGATACAACATGACAGAGTTACTTTTTCCAAATACCATCTCCAAATACTGCCAGCGGCTGATGGACATGTTCTTAAAGCACGGTTGTTTCCTTCACCCAGCACTCTGCCAGAGGAATAATAACAGAAAAGTGGCCATCACTCTGCTTTTCAGCTCACACTCTCAAATGGCAGAAATTACAGGCCTGCTTCGGCTCCAGCTGTAGAGACTCGTCTGTAATGTGTACAGCCGCTCAGTCCCCCACCACGGCCATTCTTCTCCGACTGAATCAGGAACGTGAGAGGGTAGTGAGGCAAGTTCACCTGACCTCTTTTTGAGCTTTTTTTTTGGGGGGGGGTGGCAAAATCATTTGTGTCCCTGACTTCTCGTCTTGTGCCGGCAACCCAAGTGATGAGGAAAGTTTGACCCGGTGGGAAAGAATTGTCTGCGTCCTGCTCATGATCGCTACCGTCCTAATGTCTGATGCTTGTTCTCTGGTCTGCAGCCAATAAACTGTTTCACACACACACACACACACACACACACACACACACACGCACACACACATACACACACACACACACACACACACACACACACACACACACACACACACACACACACACACACACACACTCATAAACACTACAGCCTCTGCTCTTGTGTCCATTATGTTAAAGCCTGGCGAATGGGAAATATGAGAGGTAAAAAACTGGGACGAATGTGTGTTTGAGAAAAATACTAAATTATAACTGTAACTGTGAAATGGCAATTTTCTGTCATTTGCAGTGATCAAGAGAAAATAATGGATGATTGAAATTATTGAACATTACATAAGTATGTGCACACACACACAACAACAACTCCCTCACACACAGACACACACACACACACACACACACACACACACTAACAAACAAGTGTCCTGGCTTTTGCATTTTCACTATCCTTCCTTTCCCCCTGGTAGCTCGCATCTAAAATTAGGTCTCACTTGAAGAAAATTGAAATTGAAAATGTGGATCATTTAGCAGGAGAGTTCCCTTGTAACCAATTACACACAAGAACCAGAAAACAGCGTCCCGAGGCTGAGGAGGTATTTTCAGTGGAGGTTGGAGAAAATGTATATGATTAATTGCGAGTCATGTTTTTGGTGTATTTTTAAATAGTTTTTTTTATAATGCTAAAATGACACATACAGTAAAGCATAATTATTGAGAGTGACACTCAGAGAGCAAAACGTCAGCGCAAGTCTCTAAACACATTTTCTGCTTTGCACCCAATTTGCAATTCAACGTGACACCTTTTGCAAAACGTTGCATGCGGTTCTCTACATTAGTGTTTGCCAAATTGTTTTTCTGGGGACCCAGTTTATTAAAAATGACAAACCATCGTGACCCTATTCACAAAAGGCTTCATCTGTAAAAGGTATAACAAAAAAGCGAATTTGTCCGTAAATGAGTGTTCCTGACCATTTTTACTGCCATTATCCACTTACATTGTCTACCAGCCATTTCAAAGAGATATATAGTTGATGGGTCACAACTTCGTTTTACCCATGTGTTATTGAAAACATATACATATGTTAAATACTTTATTCATTAGACCAAATACATGCGCCTCAATGTTTTTTATACCTCCTCAGTAAAACAAACAAAATGTAAGCTAGGTTTTCATATTAGATTCAATGTTATGAGTGGGCTACAATCATCAGAGCAATACGGACAGTCAGGCTTCTTCATGGCGCTCAAAAGTGTACTGCAGATATAAATGTGAGATAACAAACTACGGAAAATATTCTGTAAATGTATTTGGCGACCCTAATAAAATCTCCTGCGACCCACCTGTGGGTCCCGAACCAGTCTTTGGAAACGACTGCTCTGCATGAGACACAGGAATTTGACTTGAAGTCACTTGTTTACTATTTTGAAAGAAAACCATTCAAAGTGCCACATGGATCAATCGGCCGATACACGTACCACCTGACCTAACACCTGATTGATTGATTGTCGACTCGTCAATCAGAATGTAAGCACAGTAAAAAAAAGACCACAGGTGAGTTCCTGTTCACAACAACAATGGAAGCAAATGAGAGGAGTGCTTTTTTTTAGAAATGTAGCAGCAATTGAAAAAAATCATGCTTTCTTTTTTGTCTCTTTTGTCTCTGAAAAAAGTTAACCTAAATGTTAAAACTAGCAATGTGTGTACAGTGACAAAATTGTTTTTTTTTTATGCTTTTTGCACAAAACATTTGAGGTGTGCTGGTGTTGTGTGTGTGTGTGTGTGTGTGTGTGTGTGTGTGTGTGTGTGTGTGTGTGTGTGTGTGAATAGTGTGCTCTGGTTGACAAAATGATTCCTGTTTCCTAAATCGCTCTTTAGAAATCCTTAAAAGACGATGTGAAAATTGATCAAACCGTATTTTTCTTTTTAAATTGTTGCATCATCTTGTGACTTTTACAACTCGATGTCTTGACCAAGTGATTCAACCAAATGTTGAGTGTGTGTGTGTGTGTGTGTGTTGTCCTGTGTCTATATATTTAACCGGTGAACCCTTCTCGTGGACGCCTAAACGAGATATGATTTGTGTGGGAGGGCTCACTGACAAGAAGAAAAAATAACACATTTCCATAAAATATTCAAATAGCAGCAGTTGTCTCTCGTCACACTTGGCCCGTGCCTCCCCGCCTCACACTCTGTCTGAGGGTGAAAGTGCTACCAGAGGTCTGTTCAGGAGACACATACATTTAAAACGCCGCTGGCTCACATTCAAGGTTGGATGTCAGTTTATGTGTCTTTCATCACATGCACTTGCATATTTTTTTTCCCTCATAAACACGCCTGCACCTTCGGCCGAGAGGCCACACGGGAGGATCATGAGACGTATTAGGTATCAGCGTGTACTGTAAATCATTTCACTGCATGTGTCTTATTCATAGGCATCTGTACAATTTATCTATGCACTTTAAGAGTCTCTGTTTTGTTTCATGCGTGCTGACTCATGCGTTCTTATTGTTCTTTGTAATATGTTGCTGATTTTATGTCCATTGTATGTATTTTTCTAAGGGGCAAAAACAGATTTTGGGCTATTTTGCTTCCATAACACGTCTTATTTCAGAGTAGAGGAAAGAAAACATCCTAAATACACATTTAGGGGTTTGATTTACTAATTTGTCTATTTGCGTTTGTAGATTTCTCATTAATTCTCCGAAAGTTACCATTAGAAAATGCCTCATTTGTATATTTACGTAAAAAAATAATTGATTTAATGTAAGTAATCAACTGGGGAGGTTTCATGGGGACATCTAGTTGATTTATTTTAGCCTCAGCTGTAGTGTCTTCCCATAACGACATTATTTTACAGTCATAGTGCACTATTGAAGGACTGTACATCCAGTTATTTTTCTCTCACACACTCATGTAAAGCGTGAAGTAACAATGAATGTGATTTTTTCTTTGATTCAATTTGGTTCGACACGATCCCCACTTCGTTAATCACAATACGCCAAGTAAGGAATATTAGAACATGTGAAGAGCGAACCACAACTCACGGTTAAAGTGTTTCCTTTTGATGCTGCTCCTCCACAGCACGGAAGGACAGATTGTACTTTTTACTCCACCATTTCTATTTGACGACTCTAGTTACTCATTACTTTGCAGATTTGTTTATTTATTTAGAATCTCCATTAGCACACCGGTGTGAGTGCTGGTCTTCCTGGGGTTCAAACATGCAAATACATTCAGATAATCACTCCATCCAAATTGGGACGTACAAGATAATAACACAATTACAAAGAAAAGAATACAATAATAAATAGAAATAACTCTGAAAAGCAAATTATTCACTACACTTCAGGTTTGAGTATATCAGATTGAGTAGATTAAGATTTAACATAGCCGCAAAACATATGATGATCTGATGAAATATGAAGCCATTTTGAAGCCAAAATGAAGCAGTAATAATGATACAATGGCATAATATATAATAATAGGACACTCACAGCAACCCTGTCTCCTTCAAAATGATATTCCCATACATCTACAGAGAAACTTATTTTCTCCCAGATTACTGTCACAGTTTGAAACACGTGGTTCGTGTTGTAAATTGAAACAAAACCGAAAATTTAAGAAAACGCTAAAAAACTATTGGTCAGGCTTGGTGAAAAAAAGACATCATGGTTTGACTTAAAATGACTACAAAATTGCAACAAAAACAGCTTCATCGTGAGTGTTAATTTTTAAACTAAATGAAATCTCTTATTGTGATATTTTAAATGCAGGACTGAAATTGAGTATTTCTATAATGCAACTTTAACTGAAAGTAAAGAATCAGAATATGGCTTTTTTGTTGTTGTTGGCACAAATACTTGCTGCATTGAGAGATACTAACATCAGAAGGGTCCAGCTTTGGGGCCCCCTGACCCTTTGGGCCCCCCGGGCCTGTCCCCTGTAGATCCCATACATTAGCCCACCCATGCAGGAGGCAGAGATAAGTGTAGCCTTTAGCTGCATCCTCCTCTCGCTCGTCTCTCTCCCCGTTCACCTCTCCCAGAGTACACTTTTCTTTTTTTTTGCGGCTGCTGAGATGACTGCGGCAAACCGGCCTGCCATAATGCATTTGTGATCACTGTAATTTCTCAGAAAAAAAAGAAAAAAAGCAGAAATCATTCACTGTCACAAAAGACATGGAAAGTTCAGCTGAATAAGGATTGGAAAGTTACAGTGTTAAAATGTCCTATTGTGCTCTGAAATTAGGCTGGATCGAAAAGTTAAAAGCTTTTGTTAAATGTCAAACACAACTGTCTGAGCAAAAAAAAAATGGAAGAAATGGTAAAACTATGTATTTCTATTTGTTCCCCACGAGTAACCTTTTCTAAATGCCTTTTTTTATAGAGGTTTGATCAAGTCAATGAATTTGCTCTATACTTTTCATCCAGATGTCCTTTAATGCAAATGCTCTTTTTGATATTTCAGTTCGTTATAATGATGATGATAATAACGGCAATTGCTGGACTCTGTTCAGCTCCATTATTTACTGTTCCAAAACAAACTTTTTTTTTTCTTACACTCTTGAAGCACAGCACAAAAGACCTGCCGTCGCAGAAAGCCACTGCTTGCATTTCCTTACCACCCCTCATTTCCCCTGACTGCTGAAAGGGGGGCAATTTGAAGTTTTCAAGCAACTCCATTTTGTGGTATAGGGCGATAGTGCCAAAAGCCCACAGTTAAGAGCGAAATGTTGGTGTTGTTTCACCTGGAGAAAAAGACACTGTCCACTTTAGGCTGTAAAAAGCACAGAAGGATGAAAAAATAATCTTTAATAAGCACTGTGTCTTCTGGCAGAAGACCATCAGATGTAGACTCTCCATGCCGTCTCTACTTCATGGGCTAATGCTAAAAGCTGAGGCAAGGGCCCGGTGTAGTGATTTCTTAGAAAATAGCAGGAGAGCAACCGGAGGATATAGTGCATGGTTTCTATTTTGAAATACTCTTGTGCGGGTTATTGTTGTGGCAGGCAAACACACTTGTGTGCGCACACACATAAGCACACGATTCTTGAGGTGTACGAACACACCACTCAGACACTTGCACACACACACACACACACACACACACACACACACACACACACACACACACACATCTTGAAGCGCTGGCTTAATCAGGTATAGTTGAAAAGGAAAATGCCATTAGATTGTAAAGTGGATAATTTCACATCTTTCCCTCCATTGATTTCTTCATTTTTCTTTTCAAACTGGCCTTTTATGCCCACTGCATGTGCTTTTATGGAAAATTACAACATTCAAACGAAACTCTTTGGTCAGGGATAATTGCACAAAGAACCATTAGCAGTCTTCCAAGACCAACGCATTGCAAACATTTTTCTCTTTCTTTGCATAATGCTATTCTCAGTCCGTAAGAACATGCCTCATAAGAAAGAGGATAATCATAATTGAATTATCTGTCATTATGGGGGGGGCAAAACGCAGGTCACCGCGAGTTCACTTATGCTACATGCTGTGATAAACAAATCAATTACATGAAATAGGCTAAACAAACAAGACAGTTATATACACTGTAGGTACAGTGGCCAAAGGGTTGTTGGTTTTCTCTGCCAATTCAGTGGAGGCAATCATTTTCAAAGTTGGCTGGAACACTTGCGCTCCTCACCTGCAAACCCACCTACTGATCAGTAAATTGGCACTTCAGGGAAATCAGCGGGTGCATGTTTGAACCATGTAACACTATAAGGTTACCTCTTAATGCAATTCACTGTGGTTAAATCTGCACGCTGTAAAATGTTACACTTGGATGCTCAGAAATATATTTATAGCACATTAGTTTCGGCTTGGATTAAAAGCATGTATGGTAGAATACCATATAACTGTTTGTATGTAAATGAGCTTGTTTCCGTCATCTTCAACCAATATAATTATTATTGTATTATTTATACTCCCTCTAACATACAGCGGATAAAATAAGTATTGAACACGTCACCATTTTTCTCAGTTAATATATTTCTAAAGGTGCTATTGACATGAAATTTTCACCAGATGTCGGTACCAACCCAAGTAATCCATACATACAAAGAAATCCAAACAAATATGTTCAGAAATTAAGTTATGTGTAATAAAATGGAATGACACAGGGAAAAAGTATTGAACACGCTTACTGAAATGTATTTAATACTTCGTACAAAAGCCTTTGTTGGTAATGATGCTTCCCGTATGGAGAAACTAGTCGCATGCATTGCTCAGGTGTGATTTTGGCCCATTCTTCCACACAAACAGTCTTCAAATCTTCAAGGTTCCGTGGGCCTCTTCTATGAACTCTGATCTTGAGTTCTTTCCATAGATTTTGTATTGAATTCAAGTCAGCTGATCGTCTGGGCCATTCTAGCAGCTTTATTTTATTTCTCTGAAACCAATTGAGCACTGTTGGGGCCATAATCCGGGAGTGGAAAGAACATCATTTAACCATAAACCGGCCACGACCAGGTTCTCCTCGCAAGATTTCTGACAGAGGAGTGAAAATAATTATCAGAAGAGTAGTCCAAGAGCCAATGACCACTTGTGGAGAGCTTCAGAAAGACCTGGAATGAGCAGGTACAATAGTTTCAAATAAAACAATAAGTAATGCACTCAACCGCCGTGGCCTGTATGCACGCTCACCACGCAAGACTCCATTGCTGAAGAAAAAGCATGTTGAAGCTCGTTTGAAGTTTGCTGCACAACATTTAGACAAGCCTGTGAAATATACGGAGAATACAGTCTGGTCAGATGAGACCAAAATTGAACTCTTTGGATGCCATAATACACACCATATTTGGGTCAAATGGCACTGCACATCACCCCAAAAACACCATACCAACAGTGAAGTTTGGAGGTGGGAACATCATGTGTGGGGCTGTTTTTCAGCAGACGGCACTAGCAAACTTCATATAATTGAAGGAAGGATGAATGGAAAAATGTTCTTGATAAAAATCTGCTCCCATCTACCAGGATGATGAAGATGAAACGAGGGTGGACATTTCAGCAAGACAATGAACCCAAACACATAGCCAAGGAAACTCTCAATTGGTTTCAGAGAAATAAAATAAAGCTGCTAGAATGGCCCAGACGATCAGCTGATTTGAATCCAATAGAAAATCTATAGAAAGAACTAAAGATCAGAGTTCATAGAAGAGGCCCACGGAACCTTGAAGATTTGAAGACTGTTTGTGTGGAAGAATGGGCCAAAATCACACCTGAGCAATGCATGCGACTAGTTTCTCCATACAGGAAGCATCATTACCAACAAAGGCTTTTGTACGAAGTATTAAATACATTTCAGTAAGCGTGTTCAATACGTTTTCCCTGTGTCATTCCATTTTATTACACATAACTTAATTTCTGAACATATTTGTTCGGATTTCTTTGTATGTATGGATTACTTAGGTTGGTACCGACATCTGGTGAAAATGTCATGTCAATAGCACCTTTAGAAATATATTTACTGAGAAAAATGGTGATGTGTTCAATACTTATTTTACCCGCTGTCTTGTGTTGTATTGTACTGTAACCATTGTGTATCTTGATGCCACAATACGTTGACTCAATCGTATTGAATATACCATGTATAATCGTTTTGAATAGTCGTATTTAAATCAGCACATTATTAATGTATGTGATTTTTTGCTGCCTTTTTCAGCTGCCAGTATCACAAATCCATTCGATAGTTTGGGTACAATGCCATTTTTCACCTGAGGAGGGTGTGGTGGCGCTGTTTGAAAACAGCTCTGCACTCCTCTTTATTTCAGCGCTGCTCTCCTCCTCTTCTTCTTCTTCTGCGTTTCCTTCCCTGGCTCACCCACAACAAACATAGCGGCTGTTAGATACATAAACGCTCCAGGAAGTCGAGATATTTGGAGAAACGTTACAGCTTACGGTTACTCTTGCACTATGCGACACAAATGAAGCCGGACATTTCGCACTAACGTGAGGTAGAAGTTAGCCCAACGGTAAGCTAGCTGTAACTTGTCGAGCTCGTCTGCCAAACTTAACTGCTCTTGCTAACACAGCCAGCTGCACTTGGAGGACCCAGAGAGCTTCCCGGTTGGATTTTTTTCTGCTCTTTAGTGTCGAGCTGTCTGAGCTAGTGACACACATCATAGACCAGGGTCTTAGCCTTGCAGTTGGATCAGAGTCAAAGTAGACTTAAGTGGACAGAGCAGAAGATAGTCCTGCTATCACTGCTGTGTTGCGACTGTTTATTTACATAGTATTTTGTCTTTATGTTCCTTTATACCCTCACATAGCTCCACAGAAGGCAGTTTACTCGTCACGTGGAGTAATGTTGATAATTTTATGTCGTCTGCGGCTGTGGAGGAGCTTTTTAAAGTCTGATAAAAGCATCAGGGTGACCTCCGTCTGGACTTAAGCATGTCTAACAGAAATCCTGCGCTGCACGCTGGGGAGTTTTAATGAAAGCTGCTGTTACGTTGCATTATGGGCAGTGTATGATCGAGTAGTTTGGGAATCAGCACCAGCCTGCAGGTCAAATAGGCAAGTGGCTGCTAGATTTGCTTCACTCACCAGCCTAGAAAAGAAAAACAATAGAAATATATTGAGTGCCATTTCGGAATCCACCAGCTACAGTTGCAGGTGTACAAATAAGTAAATTTCCAACCCTGAGTGTCTCTGTTTAGTGTAAATAAAGATTTGGTTATAAGATTTCATAGAAGACAAGACAAGACATCTGTCTTTATAGTCCTCACTTTGTCTGACCAGCAGCCAGAAACTTGAATGGTTTGTGACATGAAAAGTCAACTATAATATAGAAACTACGTAGATGCTTGATCGGTTACTTAAAATGGTGAATCCATCGTCAGAATTGGAATGTATTACTGCGTTTTGATCATTTAACCTGTTAAACTGAGCACCTGTGTGTTCTTTGTCTCCCCTGTCACTTTCTACAGAAAACACAGGTACCAGACTGCACCTGTGATGTTCTGGCCGCCTGTCTAACTGCCTTCTGAGGAGGGGTTTGAGATCGTTCTCTAATCACAGCGATGGACGAAGACACCCCAACCCTGAAGCCCAGACGGATCCAAAATCAAAACGTGGTTTATCGTCTTGAGAGGCGCAGGATCTGTTCGGGCCGACCCGGAGCTCACTGGTACAGAGTGCGCTGCTTCCACCAGAACCTTTTCCCCAACTTCACTGTGGTCAACGTGGAGAAGCCCCCCTGCTTCCTCAGGAAGTTCTCGCCAGACGGACGCTGTTTCATCGCCTTCTCTTCTGATCAGACGTCTCTGGAGGTAAGATCCGTTCATTTAGAGGCGCTTTTCCCTCTAAATGTCGGCGTTAGACTCCTTTTGATACCACATATTGTGTGATTATTATTTTGAATCTTCCAACTGTCAAAAGCAACTTGCCCCGACTGGAACAGACCTGGTCCATCAAACTATCAAATATACCCGAGACAAGCATAAACTCCAATCCCAATGTTCCTCCTACAGATATATGAATATCAAGGCTGCCAAGCGGCTCAGGACCTGCTGAGAGGCCAAGAGGGAGAGACTCTTCTAACGGCCAATGACCAGCGTTCCCTCAACATCCGAGGCCGGCTGTTTGAGCGCTTCTTCTCCTTGCTCCACGTCACTAACGTGGCCTCGAACGGAGAACACCTCAACCGGGAGTGCAGCCTCTTCACAGACGACTGCCGCTATGTCATTGTTGGGTCGGCTGTGTACGTCCCAGAAGAGCCGCCGCCTTACTTCTTTGAGGTAACGACACCGCCATACCAACTGTAAAAGTATAGGGA
Source organism: Anarhichas minor (assembly GCF_050575085.1). Classification (NCBI taxonomy): domain Eukaryota; kingdom Metazoa; phylum Chordata; class Actinopteri; order Perciformes; family Anarhichadidae; genus Anarhichas; species Anarhichas minor. Next base: position 224,099 of record NW_027466480.1, on the reverse strand, counting down.
AATTTTAAAAAATGATTAAAACTACAAATTCAATTCCAGAGTTTGGCTCAGACCGCCCCTTTCATCCACACTTCATCCCCTACCAGGTGTATCGCAACAACGAATCTGTGACTCCCAACCCTCGGTCTCCTCTAGAAGACTACTCCCTCCACATTATCGACCTCCACACTGGCAAGCTGTGTGATACCAGGTCCTTCAAGTGTGACAAGATCATCCTGTCGCACAACCAGGGCCTCTACCTCTACAGGAACATCCTGGCTGTGCTGTCGGTCCAGCAGCAGACCATACACGTGTTTCAGGTGAGCCCATGTACCATTTCGAATGTAAATCTTTGAAGCACGTTGCACTTCTGGTGACATGCCAGTGAATGATGTTGAAGGAGGTGTTGTGACAAAAGGCAGAACACTTTCTGTTTTTAATTCATAATTTGGTTGTGGACAGCCATTTAGACTACATACTTAAAGCTAGGGATGTCCCGATCAAGTCTTGTTTTGCTCCTGTTTCGAGTCCTCTGCCGGTACTGGAATGTTCCGACATAATACAGCTGCACAGTGCAAAATTCAAGTACGTTTAAGTTACTAAACTCAATCATATGTATCTGCTTGACAATTGAATAGCTCTGCATTGCATAAAGACAAAAAAAATGCGCTCATCCAATTTGTTCCTTATGGTTTTTTGATTCAAATTTTTACAAAATGGCAAAGTATAAAATAACAAACCCTCTCTGTTACTGTCTCGAGGGAATGTCTCTCTCACTTTAAAACTGTGAAGTAAAGATAAATTCGTTAAATAACATAAATAAAGAATCTGACACTGCGTCTTGCTGTGGGCGGGGCTCAGCCCTCGCTCACTCGCATGGAGCTCAGTGAAGTGAAGGACATATGTGTGACAGCTGACGTAAAACGAAGGATCAGATCGTGCTCCGTAGCTTAATGCAGTCGATACTGATCAGTTATCGGTTTGACTTTGACATATGTACTTAACAGTTTTAACTCAGTTTTTTTATTTAGTTCTGTCTAGTTTGGGGACCGACTGCTGCTTAAAGACCTCTCCAAGTATCAGATTTGTTGTTTTTTTTCATCCCCTCCCAGGTCACACCAGAGGGAACATTTCTAGATGTGAGGACGATTGGGCGGTTCTGTTATGAGGACGACCTCCTGACTCTTTCTGCAGTTTACACAGAGGCTCAGGCGGAGAGTCAGTCGGGCTTCCCCCGCCTTTACACTGACAAAACCATCAACTCCCTCAAGCACAGGCTGCTGGTGTACCTCTGGAGGAGGGCTGAGCAGGACGGCAGCGCCACCGCTAAGAGGAGGTACAAAACGCTCTTAGTGGATATAAAAAAAAAAAAAAAAAGGTCATTTAATTTAATCCATGTATTTTTTGACCCGATTTGACCAAAAGGAAATAACTAGAGGAACTAAAAGTCCTTGTTGCACATTCCTGTTTGTGTTTCCGTCGTATCTCAAGAACCGTGACGATTATTTTAGTCATTTTAGTCCAGTCATGGATTAAAATTAAATTGAAAACGCAATTTTCACACACAAGGAAACAACAACACAGTCATTGGGTTGTTGCTGGAGAGCTGGAAAACAAGACTGACAGCTCTCCCCGAAATAGACAATCTGCTGAGTGTTTGATAGGTATTTATTACTGCGTTACAACAAAACTACCATGAAATTATAACTGGTTTCTTGAACATGACAATGAGTTCACAGTTAGGTACACCTTGCTAGTACCGGGTTGGACCCCTTTTGCCTTCAGAACTGCCTTAGTTCTTCGTAGAATAGATTCAACGAGGTATTTTGGTCCATATTGACATGATACCATCACGCAGTTGCTGCAGATTTGTCGGCTGCACATCCATGATGCCAATCTCCCGTTCCACCACATCCCAAAGGTGTTCTATTGGATTGAGATGTGGTGACTGTGGAGGCCATTGGAGTACAGTGAACTCACCATTACACCAACACCAGCAGCAGCCTGAACCGGTGATACAAGGCAGGATGGATCCATGCTTTCATGTTGTTTACACCAAATTCTGAACCTGCCATCTCAATGTTGTAGCTGAAATCGAGACTCATCAGACCAGGCAATGTTTTTCCAATCTTCTATTGTCCAAGTTTGGTGAGCCTGTGTGAATTGTAGCCTCAGTTTCCTGTTCTTAGCTGACAGGAGTGGCACCCGGTGTGGTCTTCTGCTGCTGTAGCCCGTCTGCTTCAAGGTTCCACGTGTTGTGCGTTCAGAGATGGTGTTCTGCATACCTTGGTTGTAACGAGTGGTTATTTGAGTTACTGTTGCCTTTCTATCATCTCCAACCACTCTGCCCATTCTCCTCTAGGCATTTTCCTCCACACAACTGCCGCTCACTGGATATTTTCTCTTTTTCGGACCGTTCTCTGTAAACCCTAGAGACGGTTGTGCGTGAAAATTCCAGTAGATCAGCAGTTTAAAAAAAAAAATATTCAGACCAGCCCGTCTGGCACCAACAACCATGCCATGTTCAAAGTCACTTAAATCCCCGTTCTTCCCCATTCTGATGCTCGCTTTGAACTTCAGCAAGTTGTCTTCACCACGTTTAGAAGTCTAAAGGCATTGAGTTGCTGCCATGTGATTGACTGATTAGCTATTTGTGTTAACAAGCAATTGAACAGGTGTGCCTAATAAAGTGGACGGTGAGTGTGTGTAGGTATGTATATATATATATATATAAGTATATATATATATGTGGGTGTGTATATGTATGTATATAGGTACATTATAATGTACATTAGCTCTTCAGTCTGTCAAGTACCATTTCCATAATGTACTGATGTTAGATGCTCATTTGGTGCTCCTGCTCCTGGTTTTGTCCTCAGATTCTTCCAGTTTTTTGATCAGCTGAGGAGGTTGAGGATGTGGAAAATGCAGCTGTTGGATGAGCATCACCTCTTCATTAAATACACCAGCGAAGACGTGGTCACACTCAGAGTCACCGACCCCTCGCAGGTAATGACACACACACACACACACACACACATACACACATATCTGAATTCCTCCCAGTGCTCTCCTTGTTACTCTCTCCTGCTTCTCTCGTTTCTTTTGTTGTTTGTGCTGCAATGCAGGGATTCTTCTTTCACGTCTCCAAGGAGACGTTTATCTTACAGATTCTCTTCAGTCCTGCTACTCATCCATAACGGCAAACAAAATATAGTAACTAATTACTTTATGTTTTTATTTGCAGGAAGTCTCCGCTCTCTGAGTTCCCTGCAAAGCAGCTATTTATGTCTCACCAATGGAGAATATATAAATAATCTCGGTCATTATAAACTTGCATAGAAGCCGAAGCCTGACATGATTTGTGACACAATAATTACTACCTCAGCATTCCTGGCTGTCCTCTGTATTTCACCTGTGTGGATTGTATCACCCTTTTCTCCCAATCTTCACCCTCTTCTCTTTCTCCCGCAGCCGTCGTTCTTTGTCGTGTACAACATGGTGTCCACGGAGGTGCTGGCCGTCTTTGAGAACACCTCCGACCAGCTGCTGGAGCTCTTTGAGAATTTCTGCGACCTGTTCCGAAACGCCACGCTGCACAGCCAGGCCGTCCAGTTCCCCTGCTCCGCTTCCTCCAACAACTACGCCCGGCAGGTCCAGAGAAGGTACGGAGAGGAGAAATGTCACGTGTGCGGCCGGATATTAGATTATTGAATTCAAATGCCAAATCTATTTCTGCAAAAGAAATTGAATGTATTTCAGTTTGAATTTAATTGTGCTGGCAAACTGCAGGGTCCGGAGATCTCATCTGAATGAAAGAGGTGGGAAAAAGAAGCGAACCTGATTGTGTGCAGCCAAATGTCAGGGAGGATTTGAAGAAGGCGGTCAGGAAGGGAAGCGGATCAGCAGTGATTGCCTGGAGGAGGGGGAAGTTTTAGGACTTAATCTAGATATAGCAGGGAGACATTAAGACAGTCAGCATGGCTGGAGGAGCTGTGATTGAATTTGGCGGTTCGACTCGTCAGTGTAGGTGACAAAATCCTCTGTGGAAGGTGAAGAGGGAGGACCAGACAAAGGGGGGGTGGGGGGGGCAGGACACGATAAAGGGTAGTTTGAGCGAGGCAAAGGGCTTAGAATTAGATTTTCGAGTGGTGAAAACTGATGTCGGGAAGAAGGAGAGGAGAAATTGAAAGCTGGTGAGCACATTCAGCAAACCAGATTTGTACCATTTACAACTGGCTAGCACCAGCCCAGTTCACTGGGTATTACATGGTCACTAAGCACGTGTAGAGAGAGCCGCGGGTCTGCATGTGTGCAGCACAAAACAAGGTGAGCGGAAAGACTAAAACTCGCGCCTGAGTGTTTGTAGTGTGTAGCGATACTTGGGACTATAATTCAATTTGAAAGAAATTGCTCTGAATAAACACAAAGGTTCTCTCCGAAGCAAAACCATAGTGAAAAACGAGACAGTTCACTCCTCTCTGATCTTCAAACCAAGAGGAGGACCACTTTGGGCTCACAGAAGCACTTTTATGGCCACAGTGCCGATAGAGACTCACTCATGAAGACCCCTGTTGCTGTTTAAAACCCCCGTTTCGCTGTGCCTCAGATTCAAGGACACCATAGTGAACGCCAAATACGGCGGGCACACCGAGGCGGTGCGTCGGCTGCTGGGTCAGCTGCCCATCAGCGCCCAGTCCTACAGCAGCAGTCCTTACCTCGACCTCTCCCTCTTCAGCTATGATGACAAGTGGGTGTCCGTAATGGAGAGGCCCAAGACCTGCGGAGATCACCCCATCAGGTACGGACTCAAGGCCAGCACACACACACACACACACACACACAACAAACAGCGCTATCCGTCTGAGAATAACACATAATAATTCATGTTGATGCATAACGAATAATGTGGAATTTAGGTCTTTGGCCTAAAATGTCCCACTGTATCATTTTGAAGCGTGACGGTAAATATCGCCGTTTATTCATTTATCCTTATATGTCAATAATGATGCTTCTGAAGGTGTAAAGCACTGCTATGGCAATTGCATGGCATCATTTCAACCGTCCCCAAGTCAATGTAAACACTCTAATGTCAAGTTTTTACTTTATCATCATCTATAGTTTATTTGCAGAAAACCTGCAGTTCAAATGAAAAGGAAATAAGTTATTGTATTGTTGTATTTGAATAGTTGCTTTGATAAAATAAAATAAAAAATGTAAGCATTAGTCATTTTAATAATCTATAATAGGATGCTGAGAGCTATTGTTAGGGAGTTAATATTACACGTTATAGTCAAAATTCATACTTACTATACCTTCCACCCCTAGTGATATCACTATTCCTTATTACATGGGCTCTGATTTCAGATTTTTGGGGGAAAGCATATATTAAAAAAACAGCAGATGCATTGGAATACTTAATTGAACGTCGATTACCATGGCAACAGTTGAAGCCTTACCGTTGAAGTAACACATTCCTCAGCGCGTCCTGTGTTGACCTTAAAAAGCTGCGTTCTCCCGGGCGTTGAGCTGTGCCTGCAGTGCCTACATGTACCAGGATGCATTGAGCACAAGCTTCTGACACCCGGAGGGTCTCCACCGGCCATATCCTCGGGCCGCATACTCTGGCTCAAATGAATGAGGCTGAATATCCGAGTCAGCCAAAAACACTGTAAAATGTGTCCATGTCCGTACCGTCCTCTGCACTCCTATTTTGGGATGCCAATCGGAGAGAACAAGGAAGTTCTGTTTTTGAGTCGCATCTAGAGCGCACACTTCCTAGTCTCCAGCTCGGAGACTAGAACACACAACCTGTAGTTCTTCCTTCCATCCGATGCCTCACTGTCGCGTCAAATGACGGCACCGGATGCAGGAAGAAGAACAGAATTAGCAGCAGCAAACTCAGCTCTCTCTGTCAACACAGCGCACACTGAGGAATCGACACCATCAACTCTGATTTGGACACCCACATAAAAGATTAAGTCATGTCTCAAATGAAAATCTTTGCTTTATTATTTTTGAATATATAATTGTATAATTTGGACGAAACAATCGGACAAAACAATCAATTTTAGGCGTTCAGCGATATTGTGAATGGGCATTTTTCACAATGGTCATATAACTGAATAAGCGATTAATTGAAAAATAATGTTCACATTGATCTGTAATGTAAAAAACAGTAATTAAATGTGGCAGAATTATGACACTGTTACCCTGATCAGAGCTCCGAGGTTTATTTGCGCTCCGTTAAGATCTTTGCCTGTGAACACTTCCATTCAGTCCCAGAGGTGGACATGAGAATGAAATAATCCTGATCTTTGTGTTCAGCTTTGACTGAAAACGTCTGCCAGACATCCCAATCTGTTTGATATGACAGATGAATATAGATTACAGCACATGTTTATAATGCATTCTGACATAGCTGACAGTAGTTTTGTTAGAGGCTTCTTGTCTCAGAGGGTTTCTGATAGACGGCGTTTGACAGATGGCATGCTTACACTACCATGTGTTGGCTCGCTTTCCTTTCTTTTCTCTTGTCTACTCATTTCTCCAAGAGACTGGACTAAATTAAGGATTTAACGGCACTATTTTCTCCCCCCCCCACACCCACCAGGTTTTACGCGCGGGACTCCGGCCTGCTGAAGTTCAAGATCCAGGCCGGACTACTGGGACGGCCGGTAAATCACGCCGTGCGGCGTCTGGTCGCCTTCACCTTCCACCCCTTCGAACCCTTCGCCATCTCTGTGCAGCGCACCAACGCCGAGTACGTGGTCAACTTCCACATGAGGCACGTCTGCGCGTGAGGAGCTTGTGTTCGCGTGCAAGCGAGTGACTCGAAGTAAACTCGCACTCGGAATCAAATTGCAGGAGCGCTGGGCTTCTGTTAGCGCCCACTGATGACAATACAACAAAACACATCCTCCATCAGGAGGCACAAAACAGTTGTTCCGTTAGTCGCCCTCTCCTCCTCCTCCTCCTCCAGAGAAAATCAGCGGTCCTCTCCCTGCATTCTCCTCCTGATGGAAAACCACTGTTCCTCGCCTCTGTCCCCCTCCATCACACAGTGGTCACTCCACTTCCACCACTCCTCCCGCTCCGTGAGAAGGCAGCAATTCTGCCTTTTTCCTTTGGTCCGCACCGCTTCGCCTCTTCTTTGCCCCTTCCTCCACAGAACAAAGAGGGAGCTGTAGGGGAGGAGAGCCTGGAATAAGTGTAAATGGAGACGTAGAGAGAGAGTGATTGATGTGCGACGGAGGTGGGAAGCCGCAGGTAGCCGGACCTCTGAGAAGGAACCAGAGGTGTTTTCTTTTTTCCTACCGTGCACTGAAAAGCTGCACATTCATATCTGAAATTGCTTGTCCAGTTGGTGCATGACCAGCTGTCCAACACATTTTATTTTTTTCTCACATGGATGGGGAAATAGGTCATTTTATATTATATTGCTTTTACACGTTTTTACATATTACCACTTGTATATATTTTATTCCAATAAAATTGTCTAAATTTTACTCTGTTGATTTTTTTTTTTTTTTGCTTTGCAGAAAGTAGAAGGTTGCAGAAGTATAGAGATTTTATTTTTGCATTGTAGTGTATTCAGTTAGTTGTACACAACAGCTGTGGTTCGATTCATTTGTAAGCCCTCATGAGAGTACTAATACTTCACAGGGTAAAGCTTGGCGTGGCAAGAAACCTGAAGTACATTGTGTGTTGTCGTACAACAGATTCAGTGCTTTTCCCATCATGCTTTGCCTGTAACCTATCTAATAATCCATTTCTTTACTAGCTGTACTGACACTAGTTCCCAACATGTCGCTGCATATCTTAAACGGAGCCTCGTAATGAACCTGAAACGATGTGAGCACGGAGCTGTAACACATACGGAGAGCAGACAAGACGCAGTGTAAGTGTCATCATATTTAATTTGAATACTGATCCCTGCAGTCTGTTCTCCTGCAGCATATAGCGTCCTATTTTATATCAGGGTCCATCTGTGTTGCGAGGGGGGACATCTGTTTAGCTCAAATGTGTTATTAAAAACACGCGAGCGCACGCAGATAATCTACAGAAACACAAATGGACTAAAACACTACCCACTCCTGACGCGCATGCAAGGTCGGAAGTATCGCAAAAAAAAGAAGGCGAAAAGCGCACACCCGAGCAGCTGCAAGAGGTCATGGTGGCAAGGAGAGCAGGTGCTGAGGGATTAAGTGTTCTCCGAGCCTCTGGTTACACACTGCAGTGGACCTGGGAGCCGTGTGTGTTTGTGTCTGAGAGACACACTGGCGGGGGTTCAAGGTAGAGGCGGAAGAAGGTGTTTACGGATGGAGAGATGAAACAATTGGTGGGAGACGGGAGGTGGAGAAGGCCGGGGATCGATGCGCTGCGAGCGCAGCGCCTGTATTCTGCAGCCACTTAGTTTGTCATTGTCATTATGGCGTGTTTGTGTAAGCTGGTGTGTGACAGCATGCTGTGATAATCAACTAATTACAGGAAGCGCACACGGCAGGCACAGACAGGCGTCCGTATAGGAGGACACTGTCTGTTGTCCTCTCGGCCGACACATTGCCTATGGGAAATGTGCAGCACTGTGTTTGTGTGAGAGCTGGCGAGTGCTTCCCCTCTCATGTTCAAGGGTCTGTTTGTCTTTTGTGCTTCAAGACACATTTATGTTTTTTTTTACCCAATCAAACGCCGCCAGGGATAATGTCCTTTCAGTTCTCTGCACTAAATGTAAGCCTTGTGTCTAAAGTAAGCAATCATCAGCTATTCACTTTCCCCACAGATGTTTAAGAGCCAATAAGGAAGCAGGGCAGAGTGGAGTTAAAGTCTCTGCCGGAGTCTTCAACGCAAACACAGATAATATATCGCCACATGAACCCAACGGCTCCCGATACTTAGTGCAATAACAAATATGTCATATCTGTCTTATTCTTAAGAATCAGGTAAACCCAGAGCCTTCTCCCTGACCTCGGTTGCTACGGAAACATAACCACTCTCTGCTTGGTAACCAATTCTTTTCTAATTGCTGTTGTCTTGGCAACAGCGCAACCAATGTAATCCAGAAAAGGCCACAATCCTAAGTGTTTCCTGTTGCAGCGCTCGCCTTCTCGGAGCGGTCCCTCAACACACACACACGGGCACATCTGATCATTCAGACAGCGGTCGCCACCAAAAATGTAGAAAGTGTGAGGTTTTGGCTTTGCAGCTGTTGTTTTGGAGGACACAGATGTTTGACACTGAAATACTCACAGATATATAGTAACAGAAATGATGGATCTGCAATGTAAAACACTGTTATTTTATCAATTACATTTAGTTTTTAGTATGTTCTGAGCACTAAATGTTTCACAGTGCTCTCAAAGGGAACGTTTGATATCACGAAATAAGCACTCGCAAACCTTTAGCTCCAGTTATATTCCTCCCAGTGCTGTGCAGTGATTCCCAGCCAGAGGTACTTGTACACCGGGGGTACTAGCGCAGTGTACAGGGAGTACACAGGAGGAAGGAGGCTCAAGAATGTTTTTTTTCCTCACTTCCTATGAAACAATCTCGTTATACATCGAACCCTGTTGTACTTTCTACTTCAATACGGATCCAGTTCTGAAGCATCTGACCTATCGGAAACAATCACCTACTCCCTTCATCAACCCGTGACTCTACTTTTTCTAAGTGGGAAGATGTAGGTCTACAATGCCCTAACAATGACACATTTCCCAGCTTTAAGCCGTCAAAACCAATATTTTTAGGTTATGTCCAAGTGTGGCATTTTATTAAAAAAAAAACAATTTCCCTCAATTCCTTTTTCTTCCACCTCACCTCGCTTGGGAAAATATCATTCATTATCAGATAGGAGCGCCTCATTCAGCTCGGATAATCCAATCCTGTTGTGAAAAGGAACTACACATGCAGTTAACATGACTATTGGAAGGGAGTGTTAAAACGGGTCACCTCCTCATCAGCCTTTCACTAATTCAATTGAAGATTTACATCACTCACTCAGATCTGACCCGTATGTTTTGGTCATGCTCTGCTACTCAACATTATTGGTCTTTGGTCTGCAACACCCTTTCAGATCTTTAAGGGGTCCCTGTTGAACCAAGTCCACAAGTTGCCACCTTCTGTTTGTTTTTGTATCTTGAAATATGAAATGGGGAGATATGTTACTTTTGAATACTGTATTTGTACCTACATCTCCAGCAATACCATTACTTAGGAAAATAAAAGATGCATATCCACATATTGAGTCAGCTACGACACCTGAACACTCGGCCGAAAACTAGTAACCTAGCGAGCAAATTTGTTCAAACTGTTAACAGAAAAACAGTTCCAATAATTAACTAGAGGTAATGGATAACAGTTCCAATAGTTAATTCATATTAATGGATAAATGGTTCAAAAAGAGGGCTAAAAGATAGTTACCAGTTGGCGCGTAGCTCTTTATTAGAAAATAGATTGACAGGAATGTTCAACATTTCCATTTTAACCTATGTGTGCATTGGTGACTATATTGTTGTTCTATAAAGATATTTAAATATGGGTACACGGTTAAACGAGTTATATCAACAGTCTACAGTGTATCTGTTACAGTTTTTATTACGTTAAGGGGCGGGTCTAAAGAAAATATTAATAGGGTTTTGATTTTTTTTTATATTCAGCCCACCACCCCATCCCAGTTCCTTTCATGCAGTCCATAGCCGACTCTGGAAAGTGACGTGGTTGTATGATGTGTAACAGGGAATAAGCAGAAGGCGATTTGTTGATTTCTAACAGGGGGGGGGGCGGTTTGTTTCGTTCTGTCTCATGAACGACGTATCGTTCTGTTGTGCTGCTGTTTAAAGAATGTTACAGATCCAACAAGAAACTGACAACAGGGCGGGAAAAAGTTGGGTTTAGAAATCACTGCAACACCAACAGTCTACTCAACTCTGATGGATGTAAGAGCGTCAAAAGAGAGCAGCGAAGGGGGGGGGGGGGGCATGTTGCTCAAGTTTACTACTCAAACTGGTGAGAAATACAGGCGAGGTGGTGAAGGAAGAACAGATAATCATATGGATACAAGGCAGTGGCTGCAAAAAGGTCAGAAAAGATTTACGGGGGGGGGGGGGGGGGGGGGGTTTCATTATACCCTGACTTATAAAAAAGACCAGCTAGAATGTCCACCGGTGACTGAAGGGCCACAGCTTTTATTACTCTGAAGATGGCCGCCTTATGCCAGAGAGATGGCTCTCCGTGTTTGCCGTCATTGTGTTTTGCTCCAGTTGGACAGAAAGTCTGTTTTGGTTGGTAAACTCCAACTTCACTGAGTCATATCGTGAGTTATATTGTGTATGCATATAGACGCACAAATAGAGACAGTGCAGAGAAGATCATTGTTTGAGCCTTCAAGCTAACTGCTAGCTTGCATTTGATCACAATTAGACGTGTGTTTAAACCCGTACATAAGAGACATTCTCATAAGAAATTTCACCTAAATTGGTGACCAATTATACCGTAATTGTAAATCCAAAGTCAATGGAACTTTGTTTGTGCTCCTCAAAGCACCGGAACTTTACATTTTACTAACTCAGCAGTGCCTAGGTCCTTGAGTAACTTCATTGGGACTATTTCTTTGATATAAAGAAGTTCCATCGACAACTTGCCACAGTGAAGTCTGTGGATTATTCAGAGCAACCGGGACGTTGTTTCTTGAAAGCAGCGTTTTTTTATTAAAAGACAGCTAAATCAATATGGCTTAGTGGACAAGAGTATGTCTCCCAAATCCTTTATACTCCTCTTATACGTTGATGCATACACTGTGGGAACTACTTCACACAATGGGAATACACACACAGGTGTAACACACACACACACACACCTTTACCCCTCCATATCCCTCACCTGTTATTGTTATCGACCGCACCGGTATTATTCCTCCCTGTTACATAGAACACTATAACACTGTCAACATTTCATTTCACACGGATTACCACTTCAGCCATCTGTACAGCTGATTGAGACCAGTTCTGCACTTGTGGAGCCTCCCAGCGAGAACCATCAAATCACAACACCACCACCTAATGAGCGGAAGGAGCAGGCGGGGGCCCGTTGAGGAGGGAAGGAGAAGGCCTAAATATTGACGGCAAATATTTGATTGAAGGCTTAGGGATGTCCCCCGATTCATAGGTGTGTCCTCGGATACAGAATACACACACACACACACCAAATCCACGATCCACAATCCACAATTTCATGTGTTGTCAGCGTCTGCAGCTGTCTTTGACTGGGACAGAGAGGGGTGGATGCTTCATATATGCACCTCCACACACAGTCCTCTGGGCCTGTACCATGCTGAGACAAATACACAGATCGACTGTGGTAGATGCTACTGTGTGTGTGTGTGTGTGTGTGTGTGTGTGTGTGTGTGTGTGTGTGTGTGTGTGTGTGTGTGTGTGTGTGTGTGTGTGTGTGTGTGTGTGTTTGCTGCAGATTATTTCTAACTGACTTCATATATCCGTCGTTCACCTGGTTAGATGCCAACACGTGCACAGCACCCACCCACACACACACACACACACACACACACACACACACACACACACACACACACACAAACAGCAATCCCCTGTGCAGCCCTTCAGCACGCACTCGCACACACCTGACTGAGCACCAGTTGGGGGGTTTCAGGTGGAAATCCGCAGGGGAAGGGCTTCGCAGCATGGACGACCTAAAAATAGGATGCACTGGGATGTCCTTTGTGGATAAACACTCACACCGTCACATTATACCCAAACAGAAAGAACTGGAAAAGAAAGGTGAAGAGGCAAGTGCTAGTGTAGAGTGAAAACAAAGACATCTTACATGTATGTGTTCATGCTTGTGAAGGGGCACGGTGATGTTATCAATGTGCATTTGGAAAACTAACACAGGCCTGACTCTTAGGTTGTCAGAATGCCAGTGTCTCTATTGCAGCAGGGGCTTCCCTTATTACAGTCAAAGACTCAAGCTAATTTAAAAAACTGTTTTGTGATTTCTGCATGCAGTAATGAGTGTAGTTAGGTTCACCAGCACCTGTCTTTGCACTGGTCCCTGAGACCAGCGCGGTTCCGGGGATTCAACAGGTGATCAGAGTTCTCCACCTGCTGGACAACACATAGAACAGCATCTTCTCCTTGGCCTACATTCTTTGAACTACAACTTCCATCAGCCCTGCGTGTCCATGAGCAGAGAGGAACAGTAATTATGTGTATTTACTCAAGTCCTGGATTTAATTACAATTTAAAGGTATTCCTTCCCCCCCCCCCACACTTCTATTCCACCACCGAAAATGTACTACCAACGGTACACAAAGTAGTCAAACTCACCGCCAGGAGCTGCTTCTGCAATACCAACAATACAAGCAGACAGCTTAAATTCAGACAAAGGTTCAGGGAAAATGAGTTCAGAAAACTGAGTAGTGAACTTTGTCACTGAGTCAATGAACTTTGAGTCAAGTTTTACTCCACAGGAGATCTATCCATCTGTGGAGGTGACAGTTACATTTTATGTTACTTTAATACTGACATGTGTTACTGTTTAGACGATGTCGCTCTGCGTTTTCTACAAAGTAGGCTTAACTGATATGATAATCAAACTGTTTTATAAGCAGTTTATTCATTTAAAAACATTACACATACCTGCTATAAAGCTGCACTAACATGCTGTAATGATAATAACTGGCTTTTCAACCGTAAAAACAAACACAGGTTGCTAAACGTTTCCCAACGTGTGTCCTTATTAGCAGTGCAAACTGCTATTTTATGACAGTATGAGGCTGCTTTATGTACTATGTACCCTTATGTAACGGTCAAGATATTCTTTGATCACTGTGAAGTGAAAATGTTTTCTTTAGAAGAGTCTAAAGTGACATGGTGTTCTGGTCCTGTTTTCCCTCAGTCTGCCCAGTTATAGTTTGTCCCTACTAATTATAAAGTGGATTTACCACATAAATTAAGATTTCCGATGTTACTGCCATTACCAAGGAAAGTTGAACCAGTATTGAGCTGTTCTCTCTCAAAGCCAGAAACCAGAGAGCATAGTCAGAGACAATGACTGGTTTTGTGGACCCACAGAAGGTTTGTTTCCTTTTTTATAGGGAAATTAGTTTTACTGTGCTGGGTGCTCTCAGTGTCATCTGAAATCTTTCACAAGTCATTATCTATGGAGTAGTTCCAAATTTTATGCTTGATGACATCACACATTTGAGTTTTAGCACTCTAGCCTTTTGACATACAAGAGATGTTCAGTTTGGGACTGTCTTAGACCATAAAATCATGTAGACATTTTGAAAATGGGTGTAGCAGAATAAGAATACAGCCTACTGGAAAATAATAAAAAAGTATATTGTTTTTCTGCCAGGGTGTTTTCAGTCAAACTGACTTGTTCATTAGAGGCTGCTGTTTTAAATGTTTTAAATGTTGGGACATTGATAAAAGGTGATCTGATCTGGTCTTGGAATAAAACCTTTATTAAGGAACGATGCTAGATTATTATACCTTCCAAATGGGAAAACAGCATGTTTTTAATTTCGAGCAGATGACTCAAAATATAGACCTTTGTGTTAACAGTTTTCTCACTTACATTTAATATTTTCAATGGTGGTGCATTATTTGCCCTTTTCTGTTACGAGAAAACTAAAGTTTCTAAAAGTGTTTTTATCTTAAATTGAATTTGGCAGAGAGAGAGAGAGAGAGAGAGAGAGAGAGAGAGAGAGAGAGAGAGAATTTTCAAGTCATATTCATTTTATTCTAAACTTTTGTATTTTGATGCTTTGGCACATTTTTTGAGAGAGAGAGAGCGAGAAAGAGAGAGAGAGAGCAGAGAAAAGAGAAGAGAAGAGGAGAGAGGCACATGACGTCAGAGGTCAGCTGACAGGTTTGTTTTGCTTGCTCGAGCTCGTCCCGACAACAACACAGCCAGAGGAAGGTAGCAGCGACGTCAGACCTCCACTAAACTAGAGTCCTTTAGTTTGTATTTTACCAACAAGCCACCTGCACAGACACCGCGGATAGTTTCTCAAACCGTTTTTGAGCTTTTATAGTTCCGCTTTGATACAGCCGCTACCTCCGTTTCTCCGTCTACTGCCAACTGGTTGACTTTGACGCAATATGCCTTCAGAAAAAACCTTCAAACAAAGAAGGACATTCGGTAGGTGATGTCACTCTGCTTTTACCATTTTAAAAAGCAACTCCTCTGCGTTGTGTCTTTTGAGTAAAGGCTGTACGTTAGCAGCTAGCTAACGTTAGTTGAGTTTACAGTTTGTTTACCACACAGGGGAGATGGCCTGCTGGAGCTAGTTAGAAAAAACCTAACCATGGAGGCCTGTGCTCGTGTCAACTTATCTACAAAGAAGATAAGACATAACAGTTCTAATGATATCTGTTCTCGCTGGTATACGTGCATGTTATATATATATATATATATTATAGATTACACTAGGCCGAGAGGCTGCAGGCCTGTCTCTCTCTCTCTCTCTCTGTTTATTTGCATCAGAGCTGCGGGAGAAAAACAAAGTGGTGTCGAAACGCAGGGCAGAGAAAGACGGGAGCTGCAGGATTGGGGGATGGGACAGTATGTGTTTAGGAGAAGAGGAGTAGAAAGAGACGACGGGATCAGATAGTGCGGAGTTCAGCTTTTGTTTCCTTTTGTTCGAAGGTAGGCCACAGCCTCGGTGCGGAGTTTAGTTTCACTTACGATTCTCAAATCACAGAGCTAAAGACGAGACTTGCTCTTGTTTTTTTCCTCTTTCAAATACAATGTAACTAAGTGTATCCACTTGTCTTTCTCTTACATACTTTGTGGCGCTTTTTTTGTAATTTAGTACACAAGAGAATAGAAATGAAAAACGAATTAACTCAGTATAGTTCTATAAATTGGCCTTGGCTTTTCTTGAGTGTTGCGCATCTTGAACGAACAGAAACTGGGGACCGTCGCCCTCAGCAATGGGAATATAATTGCCAGTATGACTAAAAGTAACCGACTTCCTGCTAGACGTCACGTAATTGGTCCGAATTTGCACAACTCGGGCACGTGAGGGCCAGACAGCAAAGAGAAACACGGTGTCACGCGCAGACCACTAGCTGTTTGTTATGGCCATCACTTGACTATATGTATATATATATATAATACACACATGTTGTGTGTGTATTAGTGGTGTTCACAGTGTGATAGTGTTTTATTTTTTTTAACCCACGTGACACTGCCTTGTGTAATATCTGATTCCACAGCTAATACACTTTTAATGTTTCAGTGTTCATCACATGTGTCGCTACACACCGAGTGTGACGAGTGAAACGGGTCCAGTTGCACATCTGTATGATAGGTCACAGGGTGACTCAGGGATCCACAGGGAATCTTCCAGTCGTGCTAGGCGGTACCGATTAATTCCAAAATGATGACACATGACAGGAATGTGTGATTAAAAACCCCACAGGCACATGTTAGACCGACTGCTTCCCTTTTTGTTTTCCTCTTTTATTTGATTGGAAACTGACGAGTCAAAGGCTGTTTGTCGCTTGGTGTCGTCAATAGAGACGCACTAACGCACACAGAGCCTCCCTGTGATCTCATCAACCTGGTTGAAATGTAATCGTGGAACAATGTCCT
>NW_027466480.1:67500-202500 GCF_050575085.1 Anarhichas minor | reverse complement strand
TTGCAAAAAAGAAAAAGAAAAAAAAAGCCTTGGTGTACAGATATTATTGACTTTACAGCTTAGAATATAAAGGGGGTTCCAATGAGAGTGTAACCAAGTTGACTTTGGACGCACTACAGGAGCAGGGTCTGATTGCATGGTGTGAATGGAGGATGATGAGGAGGCGTTTCTGTAAATGATGAGGGGGGACGGGGGGTCGCCGTTTCCCCCCCTTTCCCTTTTTTTAATGTCCTTTGTCACGAGTATTTATTAAGGTGATCAAGGAACGGACGACGGTCACACAGAGGCGGGTTGACGAGCGTCCTGTCTGACTGTGCTTCTGTGTTCTGCCTGTGGGGGAGCGTGCACCGGCCCGGTGGGTTTTTTAAAGGGGCTGCACTCTGAAAGAACAAAGAAGTAGAATATCCTGTCTGTCTATAGATGGTCCTTTATACTGTGCTTCCTCCTCACCGTCTTCTTCACAGCTGCTTTTATATATCGCGGTATTTTATCATTTTGGTTCCTTTTTATTTGATGTGATTTTTATGTCACTGTACAACATGTCTATACTCTTCGCTGTCGACAGTATGTGATGCCGGCCCTACAGAGCTTTCCTTAAGTGAAAGCCACTGTGTGTTTGTTACAGAGGGGTGGAGCGTTTGTTTCCGGGGTCGTTTCTGCCTGCTCCTCTGTTTCTCACACACACACACACACACACACACACACACACACACACACACAGACATATCCACACACACACACACACATATCCACACTCAGCAATATCACACAGCCTCTTCTTATGTATTTATGTTGGTATTTTGTAAACAATAAAAGGAGAAAAAAACATGTTATGTGTTGCGTGTGTTTTTCTACCGATAAACACTTATCAACAAAGCTGTCACAACCTTCCAAACATAAATGCTTCATGTTTTCAGTATCTGGCATCATCATCATAATGCCACATCTCCTCACATGGTGTCCACCCCAGTTTACAGTGGCTACTCCCCAGATATCATTCGTCACACATTTACACCTCAGAGGGCAAGACTTCAGTCACAGAGAAGAAGGAAGGATGTCACAGCAGAGACATGTAGTGGAGGCTTCTGTATTTATTATAACTGCAAATATCAAATGCTGAGCCCTGATATGAGTGCTTGGGTGGCTGATGAGGTTCATGTTTTTTTTTCATATTTCTAAAACTCCTAATTTAGATGCATTTGTTGTCTTGAGAGATTCGTTTTTTCCGTTCTTATATTTTTACATTACTGTTACATATGCGGTACACACTGAATAGGGAACCCACCCGGTGGCCCTGACAATATAACACAAGCAAATTATATTAAAAAATTTAAAAAAACATTCTAACTAATTTGACATTAAGATTGATGATACAAAAACATTTAAATAGAGAAAACAACCAAATACAGAAATGCACTGCAAGTAGAGAAAACAACCCAAAAAAGAGAAAACACAACCAAATACAAACGCTGTGGCGGTCACAGACAGAAATATAAACAGCTGCCAAAAGTACTCAAAACTTCTTCTGTGGTAGTTTATAATGTGCTTTATTTGTTAGTTGAAAGCTTAGTTGATAAAGTATGCCTGTTCTGTCATTTTCATTAACGGATATTAAAATCACTAAGTGGCCTTAAGCTTTGAGGTAAGGGGGTCCTGCTGTAAAATGCCACTTGGGGCCCCAAAATGTTCAGAAAAGGCCCCGGACTTATGGGTTATAGTTTCAGCTGTGCGCATCACTTTTAAATGTCCACCTGGAAACAGTTTCCATTGTTGTGTGGTGCGACATGCAGCAGGTTGCTATATTTGGTTGTGTTTTCTCTGTTTGCGCATTTGTTGCCAGATTGGTGAAGATGTTCTTTAAATTTGTTTGCTTTTTGTATGTTTTTTTCTTAATTTGCACTTTTTTTTAATCTCTCAGTGCCAGTTATACCAGATTATACCAGAAAGGTGACCAGTGACAGTGAGAAACAGTGGGAATAAACACAACAAGAAACACAATTTCTAACATGCCAACAGTTGATTGTCTGTACTTTGAACCAGTGTTAAAAATAAATATCATTTTGGTTATTTACTTTTGAGGTGAACGCGCAATCCCAGAGGCACTTGGTATTTATAGTTGGAGGGGTGCAGACCTGTGTGTCCCTTTCTGCTAAACATACATTTAGCAAAAATATAGATCAGAAAATGTTCCCTTTTATATGCATTCCTTATGTCTGGGTAAAAACAAAACAATGGTCACCACTTTTTAGCTTGCTAATTGGTACCAAAATAAAGGCACATTGAAAGTAATTTGATGCAACACTAAAGATGTTTCTGTGTTTTTTAGCATTCTGAAACATTGAATCATACATGTGTAAATATGGGTCTGTTCCACTGTCCGCCCTGTCATTTTCTATGGATGAGAATGGTTGTTTTTATATCCATGACTAAATGAGACCTGTGATCTCAGTGTTGCTCCACTGGATCATTTTAACACAACTCTTCCAGTCCACTAGTAAAGTTTTTAGGATCCGACTATTTAAACACAAATCTTATTGCTATTTCATTTGCGCACATCTTTGAAAGGGACTTTGAATTGTAATGATATTAAATAATTATTTCTAAATATGAATTGTCTGATTTGAATTGTTGCCGTTGCTGACGCCTGCTCTAGTTCACTTTCCAGGCGAGGTGCAGTTCATCTCGAACGAGCCTAATCTTCCTGTCAGGCAGTGAAACGATGTTCTGCACCGGTGCATCAGTTTAGGAGGACACTGACTATTACCTGAATCGAACCATATAAACCTTTTTCACAGAAGACATCTTACAGATAAAAGCATACAACTTTCTCTGAAGTTTTTCTCTTGTAACTTCACAACGATGGTATGAATGAATGCATTTGAAACCTGACACGGATTGTATGGAGTTACATTTTTTTGCCATCAAGAACTTCTAAGCGTGTAAATGGAAAGACTCAATGCAAGCTGTTACTGCCTTTGCCTCACTCTCTAGCTCCCCTCTGGTGGCCAGATTCTGCAGGTCTGTGGCAAATATCTTGTGTGGTCCAACTTTGCTCACCGGCACACCTTCCTGTTTACCTGACCAGAGGTCAGCTATTGCTGAGAATTAGAAGACAGCGTTGTTTACCAAGGCCTCGTTTGTAATTAAATGCAACCATCGATTTCCAAAAGGTCACCCAAACCGTCACTAAACTGAAATTGTATTGATCCGTACATTCATCCTGGGCGACTGAAGGCGGTTGCTTGCTTTTGTTTTTAACCCTGATCTATCCAGAGAACGCTGACTGAGCATGCTGGGCGCTGGTACACATTCACACAGTGAGACACTTTCACAAAAACCCAGAGAGGCCAGAATGTAATTGTTGAGGCACGTAACATGTTTTGTTTATTTTTCTGACAAAGATTTTTACAGCTGATCAGTGTATTCATGTCACAAACCAAAAACCTTTTGCTGCTTCTAAACATTGTTTTAAGACCACTTAAAGGGTTAAAGGGTCACTTAGTAGATGTAGATTTACAGGCGGATATCTAAAAATCTTGGCACATAAAACTATTATCCGGATGACTTGACATCCCACGAGCAGGAAGTGACATCATGTCACACGTAGTTTTAGTCATCAGCAGAAGTGTCTGATTAGTTGATTCCAGTATATTTACTCAGCATATTTATATCTGACTACTCTTAAAGGTGCAGTGTGGAGGATTTGGCAGCTTCCAGCGATGAGGTTGCAGACTGCAACCAACTGAAACTGCTCGTGGGCCAAGTGTAGAGGACAACTACGATGGCCAACGTGAAAACGCGAATGACTATCTGGAGCCAGTGTTTGGTTTGTCCTTCCTGGGCTACTGTAGAAACATGGCTGCCGGCTCCGTGAAGACGACCCGCTTCATATGTAGATATAAACTCTTTCTAAGGTAACGAAAACACATTGTTTAATCACCTGAAAATAAGAATCAATCAAGAAAACATGTTTAATAGTATTATATTGAATTTCTGCCAATAGAGCCCTCTTAATGCTACACACTGTCCCTTTAAGCCAACAAAATAAATAAATATGAAATAAAAAGACAGACATTCCTTTTGGTGTCTTATCAGTATTTTCTGAGAGGGTGTGTTCGGGCATTGACCCCGAGTGAGAAAACATGTTTTCCTGTAAACAGACTCACCTTCAGCTCTTTGTTAAGCTGTTTAAACTCTTCATCCTCATCAGTCACACTGGGGGAACTGGTACACTTTGATCCTAAACTTGTCTATTTCCTCTCGTATGTAAAGATGAATGGTTACAGTGACCAACCTGCAGATGGTAAAACATGCTGAATTCACTGTGGAGCTGCACTTCTGGGACTCACTCTGTCTTTGAGCTTTTTCATCTCGTTGGGCGTGAGGCGGTCGGCTTTTGCAATGTCTCCGATCATGCCCTGGGTCTTGCAGTCAGTGATGAGCAATTGCAGCAGCCGCCTCGATTTCATGAGGTTCTCGTTACCGACATGTGCGTGATGCCATTGAAAGTCAGGGTCAAATCGGACAAAAGTCGAATCGGCATGCATTGCGCGGCAATCATCGTAATCGATTGTACGAGACTAATATCACTGTACAACGCTAGATCGGGGCAGTACACCTTTAAGAATTCAATTCAATATTGACAATTTGACATATAATCATAATGAAATGAATATGTTATAATAAGATGAATGGCAGCTTAAGTCTATTTAGCTGTGTCAGTTTCAGGGTCCTGGTTCACTTTCACAGCTTACAAGAACTTGTGAATTGAACAAAGCCATTGTTATTGTTAGCAACACAGTAACACAGCCATTGTCCTCCAACATGTCTACTGTGAAAAAGGCTTAATGGTATGTATTTGAATATTTTAAATGGCTTATATTACCTTTTAACTTGATAAATTGGGCTTATACACTATGTGATAAAAGACAGAATCAGAAAATATTTTATTACTCACCTCAAGGTTCAAATAAAACAAGTTTTAAAACACATTGGGTAATGAAAAAAATCTGACCTACAAATGAACTGTTCAAACATTTGCACACATATATTCCAAAAGCACTTTTTACATAAGACGAACATGCATGCTGGAGGATCAGTTAACCAGGCACAGATTCAGACTCATGTCTGGTCTCAGGAAACTGCTAAATGAAATGGTAAAAAACTATTCATATTTGAAGGTCAGCATCACACTGGTTCCCTGGACAAAGCCAATGGGA
Source organism: Anarhichas minor (assembly GCF_050575085.1). Lineage (NCBI taxonomy): Eukaryota > Metazoa > Chordata > Actinopteri > Perciformes > Anarhichadidae > Anarhichas > Anarhichas minor. The sequence continues at coordinate 197,281 of NW_027466480.1, read as the reverse complement.
TTTTTCCATTGGATTTTGGATTCTCGCAGAAAATAAGCTCTGTGGCAAACAAGTTATGACATTTACAAGTTGTGTTAAGCAAGATCATTCAAGGGGTAATGTTATGCTGTAAACCACCAGGGTAGCATGAGTGGAATACACTACATAACTGTAAAGGTATAGTTGTATTGAATGTTTTGTATTGAATTGAACAAAACTTTAAACTGCCAGCTGGTTTTCACCACAGACCTTATTTCAGGCATATAACCAATAACCCAATCAAAAGATTCATTGGGACGAGGGAGTGCAAAAATGCTGACTCATTTCCAGGTATTAGGACTCACTCCTGCACTCTATTTCTGTGACACAATTGACCCTTGGTTAAGCCCCGCCCCCTGCTGCTACTCGGCCAAGCTTTCGTAGCTATACCACGGAGCCCACACTGTCACTATCTGCACTCCGTGAAGAAGTATTATCTAAGTTTTGGGAAAAACAAAAAAAGAGATTTCAGAGAGAAGCAGAAAGACGGGTCTAAAATATGTGTTAGAAGGATATATCCAGGATGTCAAACTAATTCAGCAGTGAAAACAGGCTCAAAAGACAAAGATAGAAGCTAAAGCCTCTGCAGTTCACAGCGTAAAAGTGAACCATCACATCGCCTGGCGATCGAGACAGAAGACAATGACATTAAGAGCAACGTTGTTCCTGTATAGCCGGGTTGGTCTTTATTCACTGTTAAAAAGTAAAAGCAGCATGTGTATACAGTATCAGTACAGCTCCAGGAGCTAGCAAAGTATAGAAGTGATAACGCTAGTTAATGAAGTGCTAACGTACTATGTTAGCTCCACAAGTTTTTATGTAGAAACGTGACATAAAAACGTATATCTCCTTCCAACATCTCCAGGTAACAAGTATCACCATCACATTACCAAATACACTAAACCAGCCTGATAATGAAGAAACGACTGCATGAGGGTCTACGGTGCTGAGTCATATAGTTATCGGACCCTGGTCAGAGCTGGCTGATTCTACGCTACGATTGGCCAGTCTGCGTTTTGACGGGCGGGACTTAGCGAAGGGTCACTTTACAACACAATACAAAAGCATTAGTTTGAACAACAGACAGAAGTTGTTATACATACCGAATGTTCAGTATTTGGCATTTTAAATAAACATCCCGTGTCTCTGTGGTGTGCCCTCCAGGGGCACAGGTAGAGTTTCATCTGAAGGACCAGCTGTCCTCGTGTCTATAAAGCTCTGGGTCCTGCCCAGGGACTCACTCACTCAGAGTCTTGAATACACTGCGAAACATTTTCCAACTTACTTACACTCGTTCCAATTCTAACAGTCCTGAAATGTGTTTTGCATAAAGACTGTACATACTGTATTAATTACAAAAAGAGTCAGATCCACCTCTCTGGGAGTGAGAACAAGTTTAGGGTCGATGTTTAGGGTCGAAGTTTAGGTTTGAAATGTCCGACACAGGTGTGATCTGAACATTCAAATTCATTCTGTACTGACAAGAAGAGTTTCTGAAAACATTTAGCGTGCATTCTGATTGTCTTGGTTTATAGAGGATCAGTATTTGGCACTGGAGGCCATTTTGCTATCGGGTTGGCTCAGAGGTAGAGAGGCTGCAGATCACCCAAAGGTGATGGATTCAGCCCCAGGCTCTGGTGACAACAATGAACGAATGAATCACTCTGTGATCTGTGATCCCTGAAGAGGGACTCCAGTTTCTTAGGTGGAGCAGTCGGTTCAGCAGAACCATGGGTCCTTCTTCAGCTCTTCCTTTGGGGGCTCCAGCCCTTGAATCAGAGGAACTCATCTCCTTTTAAAACGTTCCCTGGTTTACATCAAGTGTTCCTCAACATAATGTATTGTGTGCATCATTACTGCTTCATCCTGTATTTTAAACCCTGCTTTGATTACATCCATTTTTACCACGGACCTGCTCATCAAAGCGTTACTCCATTGAGCTCAACAGTGGGGATCCGGAAGTGAAAATCCCATTCACGTTCTGAATCACGTACTTTGATTATTAGATTATAATATCGTAACCATCCCAGGTAGACTGAGACAGGAGCTATGACATCGTGATGCAGATGCTCCTGTAGAAGCCACAAGTCTGTATGATATTAGTTTATTTGCAATGTCATGGAGAAGTAACATTGTGGTAAACTAAATCTGTCTTCAATTTAGATCAACCATGGTTAGCTTAAAAGCTTTCGGTGAGTTTCCAAAGGTGACGAGCGCCATTCCCAATGGTTTTATGGAATGAATAGTTCCTTCACTCTTAAAATAATAATGTACGTTTTTTGGCCACGATTCACTTCGTAGTTGGTTGGCTTTCTCTCAAGTTTAAAACTCTTTTCATCAGGATTTTCTGAAACATCCATTGAGTGAATGAATGGGAATTTCACTTCCGAAACCGGAGCTGTTCAACAAGTCAGTGACTGTGTTTACATGGACATGGATTGTCCATTCATGAGGATTATCTCAGTTATTATTATCATATCAGACCAATCAGGTTATTCATATCCCTGTATATATGATAAACACGCCCCTTTTTATCACCGAAAGACAAACTTGTTTCTTCGTCGCGCCTGAAGTGAGGCGCTTTCTCTGCCGCCATCGACTGCATTTCTGTTACATCACTTGGCCCGAGCCGCACTAGCGCAGATATTCGGCGGCGCACGATAACCGGGATACGGTTCGTATAAATGCCATGTTTTAGCTGCTTTACTTTTCTTTTCCAGTATGCCGGTTTCTTTCGGAGTACTCCAGTTAGCATATTTGTCTCATAAACAGGATAAGGGCTTGTCCCGGTTTCTGGAAACGGTATATGGCGTTTACACGATCAAACATTGAAATAGGATACCTAAAAAACACGATCATAAATGGGTCATTCATGTCCCCGCAAACACTCACTGTTGAGCTCTGTAGTACTATAAGTGGTTAAAAAAAAAAAAGGTACCACAGGGTACCTTAAAGTGACTGTTTTTTTCTCTTTTTTTAAACTTGCCTTCTAGGAGAATGTGCAAGAAAGCGATACAGCCGAAAGGTCCCAAATACTAACGGCAAACCTTAATCTTCAGCAGGTTTTGAGTATGTAGTGTGTACAGTATACTCAAAATCGTGTGCTGTTGATGGACACAATTCTCCCACAATCCAATGCTCAAAGGAAGTACAGGAACTGCTCACAGCTGCAAAGAAATGCAATTGCAAGGGATCGTTAAGCTTCTCTTTGAGGACTTTAATTGGCAGTTGTGCTCTAAAGTCGGACTTTGCTCAGAGCGCGTATTGCAACATTTCCTGTTGGAATAAAATGAAAAAACATTTTGGTTGACTTCTAGCTGCAAAAACAATATACTCTAAACATTAGTATATACTCTATAAATAGTATGCAGCACGAACTGGAACACAGCTCTTGCAACTGGACTCTACTGTACAAAACAGCTATTTTTTAAAGTGTCAATATACCAGCACGTTGAATCAAAAGGGAAGACAACAGTGGTGCTGGGCATACATCCAAGGTGTCCTGTCCGTCACGATAAGGGCACGATTTGAGACTAGAAGTGAACTTGCCTCAGTGCCCAGGACGTTGTTAGGATACTGGAGTGCTGTGCCTTTGGTTTGTGAACCACCTACACGAGAATAAATGTTGAGTCATTCAGCTGGGAGGCAGATTTTGAGACTGTATGGTTGTACTGCTGCACCATGGGTAACATGACAGGCAGAGTTCCGGCCACGTCTCTGAAATGAAGCGAGGCAGAGTTTACAAATCTCCGGCTTTGTATTCGTGGAGAACCGAGGAAGGATGAAAGCTAATCTGACCAAAAAAAAAAAACGGGCCGCGACAAGCGCTCCCCTCTTCTCACCAATCGGTTTCTTTTCCGTCCTCCTCTCATCTCTCTGTAGAAAGAGTTCCGATAGAGGCAATGGGTCCGCTCCTCCAGTCCTCCGGTCTTTTGAGCAGACTCGCGTTGCCTCGTCGTCCCCCAAGGCGGGCTGTCTGCGGCGGCCGCCTGCCGGCTTCAGCAGGAACATGAGGTACAGTTGTGTCAGGAGTATGACAGTTCAAATCCACACCGCTGGTTAGTCCCCCGAGTCCTTACTGTCAGAGTGAGGAGTGTACTTCAGTCGAAATGTCCCTGTGAAACACAACAGAGAAATACAGTTGCAGTGTTGAAGCTCTCACCCAAATCGTACATGCTTGAGCTACAGTCAAACCCTCTTTGCTCGATGAAAAACAGCACGGCCGTAACTATCAGTTATTTTCATTGTCGAGTAATCTTTCACAAAGCCCAAGATGACATCCTCAAATATCTTGTTTTGTCCCCAACTCAAAGCTATTTGGTTTACTGTCATAGAGGAGTTGCGAAACCAGAAAATATTGGTTGGAATCAGAAGATTGAGTTTTTTTTCTTTAGTCAAACCAATTAATCAATTAATCAAAATAGTTGGCGATTAATTTAATAGTTTACAATTCATCGATTAATCGTTGCAGCTCTAGAAATCTGCCTATTCTTATGTATTTTTGGATAGATTATTGGTTGCACTACATATAAAAACATTGTTTCAAAAGCCACATTGAATTGAATTCTTTCTTTGTCTGTAAGAATCCCAAAAAGTTGTTGAAAATGCTGCCATAAAACTTTGTATGAATATATTTAGCAATTAGAGAATGTGAAGTAGAGCTGTACAAGATAAAACATAAATGCAAAATGCGTCACAGTGTTAGAGAAAGAAAGTCAAGCGCTTATGGGAAATGTAGTTTTTTAGGAAATAAACAAAGATCAATCTCCAAGTCTAGTAAACTCACAAAAATAATCTCTCACGTCCAGACAAAAGGTTGAAGTCTAAACAACAGTGCCATTTATTGATAGTGTGGATTTCTGGGGGTAATTACATAATAAGAATAACACATTCTTTGTTTTGCACTCATACAACTGGGAATATAAATACCATCTATTTGACAACATGAGCATGCATGAGAAAGAAATATTACATTTGCTAATTTGAAATTACAATAATTAACATTAACAATGATATTCTATAATGGAACTTTATTTGATTAATATTGAATCAACAACTAGTTCTCTTCCTTCGTTCACTCCTTCGTTCACTCACCTTGCTGTGCTGAATCCATGGCCGGCTGTTTGCATTCCTCTGCTCTGTGTCCGTTGGCACCGCAGTTATAACAGGACACGTTACCTGCGGCCCGCTTCTGGCCTCCATTCCCCACGATGCCGTGAGGCTGGTAGAAGGCAAAGCCCTGCTGCTGGTCATGTGACACAGGGCTCTGGCGGTAGAGGGGCGGAGGCAGCATCATCGGGTAGGAGAAGGGCGTGGCTCCGTTGCCGGCGGCGCTGGACGAGGCGATCAGGGGGCTGAGGTGGAGCAGATGACCGAGGGTGAAGAGGGAGGGGCTGAACGGCTGCAGGTAGCCGGCCGCCGCGTATCCAGGCAACGCCCCGTAGGCGCCACAGTTACCCCGACAACCGCAGGAGCTGCAGACACACATGGAGGCGGTGTGACCTGAACCTTGATCCAATGAAGAGCCAGTGGAGGGGGAAGGGGAGGGGCTAGAGGGAGGCTGGGTCGGGAAGTACGTGTTGCCGGGCACCGCAGCCACGGGAACACTGCTTGCGGTTGCCATGGGAACAAAGCCGCCACCACCACCACTACTACTGGAGCTGCCAGATTTTGTGGAGGGACAGGAAGAGGAGAAAGAAGTAGGTGGGTAGGAGTAGTATCCAGATGGAGAAGGGGATGAAGAGGACGAGAGATGGAAGTGCAGTGGGGGGTGAGAGACGTGGTGGAGGCTGTTGGAGGTGGAGGTTAGAGCAGAACTGGTCTCCACCATGAGACCCACGGCAGCTCCCGCCAGGCCGCGGCAAACCAGCGAGTCCTGGAGTGAGGAAGAGCCGTCCATGTTCAGCCCAGGGAACAGGCTCTCCAGCCTCACCCCCATCCCCACACTGAGCCCCGACGGGAAGCCTGCCCCAGCTACAGGCGGGCCCGAGCCCAGCGGCTTAGTCCTGTCCTCTGTGCACAGCGGAGGGGGCCTGGGCTTACGGGGGGAACTCAGGATGCGTGCTGGGTTTGAGACCGGGGAGAGCAGGGTCTGGGGGTAACTGGCCTGCGGGTGGTAAGGAGACTGCGGGAGGCCGAGGGGAAGGTGGGAGGAGCAGGAGGGAGGGTGAAGAGGGGCTGGGTCAGTTTGGACAGGCAGGACCTGGGCTGTGGGGCGACTGGAGCCTGTCGGGCCGCTGGAGTTCAGGATGAAGAGACAGGACCGGTCCTTCTCTGGACCCCCTCCTGCTGCGTCCAGACCCGACACACCTGGAACACAGAAACACGGTGGTGTGTTTAAAGTGATTTGCCATGCCAATGTGTGTGTGTACAAATCTGTTGGAACTGAATGTCATATCTCAACAGTATAAATTAAGTTAGGTATCAACAAAAAGTACACAATCTCAAAAATATTTCTTTCTGATCAGTTGGGCCTCAGAGCGGTTGACATCGTTAAAACAATTTTAACAGAATTTTTTGTCAGAATTTGTACCTGAAACTATTGCACAACATGAAATTACCTGCTGGAAGTCTCAAAGAGGAGAAATCGAACTTGCAAATTCAGACACTGACGGTTTTCTAAGTAGAATATTTCAATGCTAATTTGGTGTTATAATACAAAGGGAAATATCACTCAGTTGTCACTAACACCACTTTCAAGCTGCTGCATTCAAGAATTTGATCCGGCCTCTGTCCTTTTTCCGAGGACTATCCCTCCGTGATAATTCAGTAGTTCTGTGAGAAAACGTACGCCTGTGAATGTCTCTGGTCCTGTCGAAGGTGTAGTCACAGCAGAGTGGTGTTCGGGGGGAGCAGGGAGAGCTGGAGTAGCCTGAGGACGAGCTGCTGTCTGTCGAGACGGGGTGATGGTGCGGCACAGCGTCCACCTCCACTCGCAGCTCTCCTGAAACACATTCCAATACACCGACGTTATAGGATGTTTTAAACTCAGCATTGTGACCGTCTCACAGTTGTACGAATCCATCCATTCACTCTGGGAGCTGCCCAGTGCAAACACTGCCTCACACCGCTGGACACAAGACACATTTGAATCGCGTTCAAATTAATCATTTTGAAACACTGTCAACTCATGTGTGAGTAAAGGCAAATGAGCAGAGATAGCCCGAAACAGAGCGGCTGCGTTACCTGCGGTGGAGGTGGGATGTGTTGAGGGTCCCATGTGACTGGAGGGCGTCACCCTGGCGATACCGCTGCAGGGCCGCTTCTTCATCTGCATCTCCCTGCCGGGGACACACACAGGCAGAGAGGTGTGAGAGATGCATCCTGTGGCTCATCCTGTTTTACGTACATCCCATTTATTTTAAGAAGCTTATTCCTATCATAAATAAGTTAAGACTTTTGCTGTTTTTAAAGGAATGTTCATTTGATTGAGGGACCTTTTCTTCTAGACTGGAACAGAACAAAATATCCTAAATACCATACATTTAAAATGATTGTCTCCTTAACAGGTCGCAGGTTATGTCGGAAACCTAAATCCGCACTTATCTCCACCAGGGGGAGACATTATCCACTCAACACGCTCCTCAGCATCTCAACTGCTCCTCTACAAACACATCTGCCAACCCATCAAGACCTTCTCATGGAAAACCACTGCAGCAACTTTCCATTTTCTGTGTCTTGTTTAAGTATTCACACACACACACACACACACACACACACACACACACACACACACACACACACACACACACACACACACACACACACACACACACACACACACACAGACGAACTGTTGCTTGTTCAGTAATGAATATTTACTGTAACAAGTTTTGATGGGCTTTAATAGACCACCAACATAAAAGGACAATAGGACATTCACGGATGATAAATTAGTGTGTTAACTTGACCCTTGACCCTACCTTCTTGCCTCATGGAAGCCTGTTCATTCTGGGGATCGGAAACACGATCAAGAGATAATTAAAGCAGGTTCACGTGGGAAAAACCCAGGTGTGTCTGTGTGTGTGCGCCGGATGTGTGTGTGTGTGTGTGTGTTTAAGTGAGAGAGTCGGAGCATGTGGACGCATTTGCTTCCCAGTTCCAAATGTTTTTGTGGCTTTGCGTGTGTTTCTGTTGGTTATCTTCTCATGAGTATATCTAATCTTCCGGCCCACTCACAGCTGGTTAACCATTGACGCTGTATGGACCGTTACTGCTGTATACTCGCCTTCCAAATCAGCGGCTGATCGGTCTGTCTGTTAATCGTTAATAGGACAAAGCGTCTGCTAACTGTGCATCGCCACAAAGATCTGCAATGCAAAAACGGCAAATTAACTCCAACGAGCCTCATGTTAACATCACCACACACATCGCTTGCCATCAGCGCTGCAGCCATATTGAATTCAGCAACTTCACTATATGGGACTATATATTTGACAAAAACTGTAATTGTACCTCACAGAACACAGGAATTGCTTGTCTGCTAAAATTACTTGACAATGTTTTTGTCAAAGGGGTCTTGTGAGTTTGAAGAGAGCACAGATAACGGCTTCGGTTCCCTGTCAGAAAGGGCTGTCTGATGGCAAGATTCAAAAGCGGTGAAAATATACCAAACACAGCGTTCACTTATATACCAGCAGCTCACTCTACTGACTTTTGTATCTCTAGTTGGGTCTTTTGTAGCTCTAGTTGAGTCTTGAGCTTCTTCTTTGCTCCTTGGGTCAGGTCGTACTTGTTCAGGTCCTCCTCCGTCAGCGCTAAAAACTGAAGGTGACGCGGGAAAAGTACACGTGTTTAAGAAAAGCAGACATACTGGTTTATCTGAGTGTAAAAAGCTTACACGTGACATGCAGCCTGAAATACCGATTTAAGTGAGTGATTGTGCATACTTGCTGTTTCCTGTAAAACACCTTAAATAAATGGCATGACAGCATCTAAAGCCCACCCACCTCCTCCATGGTGAGCTGTTTGAAGACGGGGTAATACTTGTGGAGCCGAAGCCTGCGGAGCCAGTCCAGGATGCCGTTCTGCTCCGCGGTGTTGGGCTGGGACTGGCATGGTGCCTGTGAGTGGGACTGGGAACGTGACAGGGAATGGGACTGGGGGTACGAAAGGGACTGGGAATGTGAGTGGGACGTCGGCTGGGGATGGGACAGGTGCGGGGACTGAGGCGGACCGCTGGACTGACCGCCGGTTTGGGGATGAAGGTGGAGCTGAGAGTATGAGTGGGACTGACTGTGCTGGGGATGTGGCTGGGAGGAGGGATCGCATCCGCCAGCCAAGGAGCACTGGGTGGGCAGGGCTGGCACGGGGTGAGGGAGGGAGGACAGCTGGGGATGCAGAATGGGGGGAGGAAGAGGAGGAGGGAGGGAGGAGAGGTGAGGAGAGGGGCGAGTCAAGACAGAGCTGTGGGTGCTGACGACGGGCTGGACGCTGGCCACTCTGTATACCGCCCTGAGGGAGGACATACAGTAAGAGGAGGCGAAGGTGATGATGATGATGAATGACAGAAAGACGAAGAGAGAAAGGAAACTCACCTGTTGGCTCCTCTGAGCTGAACCACACAGCCAAGTTCTGAGGGACAGAGAGCAAACAAAAAGACCTTCATCGTTGTCTCCATCATCATCGTCACCAAACTGCTTTTAAAAAACTCAAGCGATCGAGTGAGTAAAACCCAGATGCTGCTCGTTTGAAAGAAACCAACAGTTAGACGCCGGTATCTTTAGGCCTTTCATTCACAGTGTTTTCAATGTGACACAATCTCAGCCTCGGCCTCAACATCTGGCAACGCACACAAAATAAAAAAAACATCTGTATCAAGTGAGGCTATGCATTACTCAGTGAGTTAATCAGAGCATCACAACTAGCAGTGTAACGGACCACTGTCGACCCGTGATCCGTACGGACCCCCCCTCACTGTTCGACACGCGTGTGGACCGTGGATCAATGACACAGTTTAACTTTAACCATCACAGTGTGAAATAATTACTGGCGATATTTATCCGTCCATATTCTGTAAAATATGTGATCAGGACATCGTTTATGCTTTCTAGTCGCTGATCTCTGATATGTTACATTGTAAACAACCAGGCCGTGGTTAAATTGACAGGAGAACGAAGGTTCCATTCGGCTACATTATGATGCGTTCAGGCTCTGTTCAGTGAAAATGAGTATTGGGTGAAGGTAAATTATAACGTTATCATGATGTGTTCACGTGTAATCTCGTAAAATGTAGTGTTGGGGAGAAACTTGAATGAATCCAGTCGTTTGAAGGAACAACAAGGAAGCAATTGTCTGTTTTTTTATGAATAAAAAAACATTATAAATTACTTTAACAAAGTAAAAGGTGAGGAAAGGGGGGAAGTTTTAATCAGGGCTGACCATTAACGCTCATACGATTTTGTAAAACTGAGTTTCTCCACAAAGAATCACACAAAAGCACCACTTTAAATCGTGTGTGTATACCAGAGATATGCTCATAATTGTCTTGGAGATAAGTCCTAAAAACAAAAATAAAGAAAAATGACTGATTGACGAAAGAAATCTTAGTCTACTAAGACCAAAACAAGCTATTAGTTGTCTAAGAAGGGGCAGTCCTAGCTGAAATGCTCTCTCCCAGTCACACACTGGTTTAAAGCCCAGCCTAGGATGGAGTCACTTTTCCTTCCACCTTACTCTCCATTCCTCAAATCCATAAAGGAGTTATTTTCCTCATGGAAGTGGAAAGTTTTGACCCCCAGCCACATGATCAGATGTCTCTCTTGGACACAATGCATGCTGGATGTCTGGAAACATCCGCAGAATATTGCCAGGGATGGATCAGACTTGCGAAACGTTTATTTCCCAGATGTCCCAGAGAGGACAGAAGGTGTGATGTTGACGAGAACAAGAGACCGAATGCACTGTTGTACTTTCTATAGTATGTATGCTGAATACTGTAAGAAGAGCTTTGCTGGAATTACTTGTTTTTTTGTGCAATATGCAAAAATGGCTCAAATAAAGCTATTACTTATTAATGTATATAGCAGCATTTATGATATATTTCTGTGACATATACTGCAAGGTAGCACAATCCATGCAATAAAGAATAGCCCTTCTTTTGGTGGAATTCTTGGTATTTATGCTGAATAAATTAAATAAGATACTTCACAGACAATAGTGATACATGTTGTAACCTGCTGATAGTGTTGTTTGAGGTCGTTGTATAATGAGCGACACGTGTTACTGTGGGGAGACCGTGGGGAGCCATTTAATATGTGATGGAATACTATTAACCTCTGTTGTATGTAACATTTAAATACAGTCATGTACAAGGCAAAATCAATCTTTGTTATTATTTCTGCCCTGATAAAGACTCTGTGAGGTCAGAATCACAGTATTGCTAATCCTAAATCCTCAGCAAAAATGTTCAACAGCAAAATGACATTCATGTGCTGCTTTCATGCTTTATTAATGCTGGTGTCCATGCAAGGTTAATCAATGTGATATTAAAAGCTTTCAGGCTTGCTCATCTGTGTCTGCTGTGTATGATATAAACCCATTACCCATGTGTTCAGTGCAATAAACGTGATATCAGAGCCTCATATCGAGCTTGTGAGGAATATAGACTGTCGTATATTGTGCCGGGGGGGGGGGGGGGGGGGGGGTGCAAGAACGCTGTGTGTTCGTGAAGGAAATTACAGCTCAGTTAGTCAGATTCATATTAGCCTGGTTTCCCTGGGGTCTTATGCGAGTCTGAGACATGCATATACACACACACCAAACACACACACACAGGTAGAAACATGCAAAAGTACAAGCATATACGCTGCACTGACGGCTATAAATACTCTCTGGGATGAAGTCACACTCATAGAATCAAACAAACACACACACACACCAACATTAGGTCACCACACTGTAGGCCTCCCAACACAAACATGCCATGCTGAATTCCCACACCAGACTAAAATAGACCCCGTCCTCTCCCCTCCAACACCTCCAGATCCCAAAATGAAAACCCTGCCTGCAGCCTCACCTCTACACTGCCACCAAACCAAGACGTACACTCACGGCCATGTCCTTTCCATTACCTCCTTTTTTCACCCCACTCTCTCTCTTCTCCAACACTGAAACCCAAACATGTAGTCTTTCATCTTGCCCCGTCCCTTTTGGCACCTTTCTTTCCTTGCATCTAAGAATAGGGATCTCCTGTTTGATACCCCTACTGGTTTTCTAGAGACATTCACACACACACCACACATTCATGATATTTGCGGTTTCAACCTATCCGATGTTTTCTGCTACATGTAATCTATTTTTCTACATAAAAAAAAAGAAGAGGAACGATCCAAATATTCAAGAAAAAAAGATATTTTTGACAATAAAACTAAATAAAGACTTACTAGAACAGGAGGTGAACGGACACATCTGGGATACAGGAGCCATGGGAAGGGAGGAGGATAATGGAGGGAGGGTCGAGGGGAGGGAGGCAGGACAATTGGGTGAGAGAGGCCTGGTGGAGGTGAAGAACAGCTGGACGCTGTGGTGCTGGAGGACATGGCAGGGCAGCGCTGTCAGACACCTTGGCGCAGGCAGAGAGACGGGACAGCAGGGGGACAGACAGGGAGTCAGACGGACACAGGGAGGGCAAAGATAGCAGGAGAGATGCTACGTCACATCTAGCTGCATCATGGAGGTGCACTTAAGAATTAGCTCAACATAGTAACAACAAGAAAAAGAGCATGAGATACCATAACAATGCTGTTGTTTGTGTTGAGGATGTAGACTGATTGATTGATTTAAACATATCCTAAGTAGGGCTGGGTATCGGTACTCTATACCTTTAAGGTATCGAACAAAATAACCCGGTATCAACATTTCTCCAGTCAAACAACACCTGCATTCAAACCTTTTTGATCTAGAAAAATGTGACTATTAAAATGATTTTGGTCGCAGCCAATCACTGCAAGAGTTCTTCGATTTAATGTGTCAGCTACAAACCATACAGCCAGGATTTCCTGCCTGCACACAGCTCTGAACTAGGAGATGTCTGAGCCGGCGGCTAGAAACTAGCGGTGCTAACAGTGCGAACCGCGCTAACAGCGCAAACTAACAATAGAAACAGTGCTGATAGAGCTAACAGTTTTAACCTGGGGGGGGGGGGGGGGGGGGGGACAGCATGGTGGACATCACGCTTCCACAACAATGCGCCCCCACCATCCTGGGTTGGGGGACAGTGTTATCAGCGGTCACTGCATTGGAGGCGGACCTATAGATTACGTCACCATAGTGAGTGGGTAAAGGAGGCTTTGCTACGGTACAGAAAAAACAATTCTTGACCTGACTTTGACTTTACTAAACTCACTGCTTTCCAATCGTTCAGCAGAAGCAGGATATTGTAACAGTTTGGCTCTCTTAAGTTGTCTCTGCCAGTGAACATCACTTTTCTTGCTTGCTAGCCGGACAACTAGCAAGAAAACAAAGTGATGTTCACAGGCAGCGACAAAATGCAGTGGAGAAGAGACATGTAGCAAACAAACATAGATGTAAACAGTCCAGAGTTTCCATTATTCAAAAACTTTGCTTTGCAAAATGATTTATAAGGAACGGTAAACTGTTACGTCTTCCTGAAAGAATTCTAGAATTCTTGCTAATCCCCTAACTTTGCTCAGCTGGAACACTTCTTCATGATGAAACAACTAAAATAAACAGGAAGAGAGGGGGGGGGGGGGGGGGGGGGGTGACTAACCTGGGGTCCAGCTCTATGGACTGAGGGAAGAATTTCTCCACTGCGTCATCAGGAAATGCTTGTGACAGCTTAGAGAGAGAAAAAAAAACATATTACACTAATCGCATTGAAATACAGTATTACTTTTCTATGCAGATGATATCGAGCTATTCATCTCTATAAAACCTGACTGTTCAAACAGTTTAATACTTCACGTTATCAAGATCAAATGTCTGTTTACCGTAATTAAGAAGAGAAGAAACAGAGAGGAAAGTGACTCATACATTCATTCAGAATTGTACAGGCTTTTTACACTCGTAAAAGGTCAATCTGTAGAATAAACAAAGTTGAAGAACTTTTACTACTTGAGTGTAGCCTGAGATTATCATCACCAAACTGTGTTTCAGTGGTGGTACTGACCTGGGTCAGCAGCTCCATCACCTCCTGCCGAGTTCTGACAACGGATGACATGAGACCATCTGACCAGCTGGCCTGGAGGAGGGAGAGGAAAGGAGGAAGTGAGGAGGAGAGGGGAAAGGTGAAGGTAGTAGGGTAAAAGGAAAAGGATAAAAACATGAAGAGATGAATAGAGAGCATTTGGAAAAGCGAGCAGGCGTCTGTGTTTACACTGGACCCACCTCGAGCACATATTCACTGGTGTCTTCAGACGGGTGGGTCACTCCTCTCAGCACCACCCTCTCAATCAGCCCTGAAAGAGGCACAGATCGTTTCACCGATGATCAACCACACTTCACACGTTTGAGACGGTTGCTTCAACACATCAGTCATTTAGAGTTGATTAGTTTGAATGGCCAGAAGGAATTTAAACTTGGGGCGACTCTCATAAGCAAGAAATGATGTGAGGACAAAACCAGTAAGTTTAATCATATCATCGAGTGTAAATACACTGACGGCGATGTGAGCTGGCCAGTCCACTGCAGTGTACAGTGTGCATGAGGTTGGTGGGAGTGTCGACCATCTGCAGTGACTCCATGTCGATTACTTCTCCGGGTGCTGAGATTTCATTCCTGCACTATGTTGCAAAATAACTCTCCTTCCCCCAAACTCCATGCATTTTAACCACTTAAAGATGGAGGGCAGCGCTGTGGGTGGGTGGCTGGTATTGCGACACATGTAGCTCTCATGCCAAAAAAGCCCTAAAATTACAAACAGCGTTATTATTACAGAACTACACTGCAGAAAACAACTTCTTTACCAGTAGCTTGCTATGGTTCTTAATCTCATGAGCTAACTTACGCCTCACTATTGCCAAGATGTCTCTTTTAAGTGGACTGGAAATGTTCTTAACCAGCAGGTTAGTAAACTTAAACCACTGTCAGTATATATATTACTAATTTAATTCAGTCATTATCAAGGCAAAGTGCCAAATAATCAACTGTTCCAGTTTCTTAAATGTAAGGATTTGTTTTTTTTATCTGTTATGTCATTGTAAATGGAATATTTTTGTGTTTTGGTCTATTTGAAGATTTCATCTTAAGCACTGGGACTGGCACTTTAAGACAATTTGCAGTCACACATCTTGGATTACTCACACATATTGTCTACTTCTATGTCTGAATGCATGCCTCAGGTGCAAAGGCAGGTTAGGGCTGCTCCACTGCCATTAGATCCATGTCATTAGTGAGCAAGTGAGACTGAGTTGAAATGGTGGGGAGCGCTCAATAGATGGGTGTGTTTCAGGTATTCCTCCAGGCATAGATTTCCACATATTAGGCTGTCAAAGCACGTGAGGCGGGACGTACAAGCAGCAGGGGAGGGATGGACTTGGGAGAAGGAGGAGACGAACACAGGGGGGGATAAAGGAGGAAAGAGAGAGGAGTCGCTCTCAGCACACACACACACACACACACACACACACACACACAAACATCCCTCAACACCTTGCTCTGTGCCTGTTGGGCAGCAGCTGTGGAAGGCTCTAAATGCCGCCTGCCATTCACACTAATCTAAGCTGCCACACACACACACAGACACTTTATGAAGTCCAGGAGTGTGTGTGCACACGTCATCAAAAGAAGAGTTTCAATCATCTCAGAGAGAGATAATATTGTATCTTGATAAGCGTCCCTCATGTTGCCGTGTGTCTACACCAGAGGTAGCCAACACGGTGCCCGCGGGCACCCTGTCGCCCGCAGGGACCACGTGAGTCGCCCGCGAGACATGTTCTAAAAATAGCACTAGTCACCATGGAGCTCCGTCTAAAATTGTAGTTGCTGTTCTTTTTTAATCAAAAACGCTTGCATTAGTGTAGATTTTAAAATGACAATATTTCTTGTCATAAGAGAGTTGGGTACCCGGAGGCGCACGGCGGACAGCCAGGACGAGGCCGCCGCACCGCACTAGGTTTTCAGGTTCCGAATCGCGGGCGCTTCCCGTTGGCGCGAGACGCGCGCCGCGAGCGCACCCCGTCGTCAGGTCTGTAAATCCTCGGAACAGGCCGCGGGGCAACAACTCAGGGGTGGCGGAGGTAGAGGCGAGGCAACGCAATCCGACCGAAAAGGCCCAGACTAGAGGTTTGAACGCGGGCGCCCGAAGACGCTCGCGCGCCTCGAAGGGTTGGATCCCCCGCTCGGATATAGACGAGACTGGTTACTAGTTTCTTCGTGGAGAAAAAGATACCGTTGGAAAAGCTGGTGTCGGTGACAACAGACGGGGCTCCCGCGATGACGGGCCGGCATGCAGGCTTCATTGCGCAATGCAAAGGTGACCCAGAATTCCCAAAATTTCTACATTACCACTGCATCATTCACCAGCAGGCGCTATGTGCAAAAGTAACCGGCTTTAATCATGTGATGATACAAAAATATCAGAGATGTGATACCTCTGACTTTCAAATGTTGAAACAGATTAACAGAAATAAAAGTTGCATGTTTAAATATGTATGTGTAGCTATACAATCATTCTTAATAATTATTGTGAGGAATAATTAACTGACGTGATCAAACAGTCTCTTCACATATCTTATTATTATTAAAAGGTGATCTGTGCAACTTTGTTATTCAGGAAGTTTGTATCAAATAAGTAGCCCTTCGTACTACTCGGTACCCTTGAAGTAGCTCTCAGTTTAAAAAAGGTTGGTGACCCCTGGTCTACAGTTTATGTCCATCCATCCATCCATTTTCCTCTGCAGTGGCAGCAGGCCAAGCAGGCCGACCCAGACCTCCCTCTCACCGGCAACATGTTCCAGCTCATTCTGGGGGATCCCGAGGCGTTCCCAGGCCAGCTGGGAGATGTAATCTCTCCAGTGTGTTCTGGGTCTTCCCCGGGGTCTCTTCCCAGTTGGACGTGCCTGGAAAACCTCCAGTGGGAGGCGTCCAGGAGGCATCCTAATTAGATGCCCGAACCACCTCAGCTGACTCCTTTCGACGCGAAGGAGTAGCGGCTCGACTCCAAGTTCCCTCCTGATGACCGAGCTCCTTACCCTATCTCTAAGGCTGAGCCCGGCCACCCTACGGAGGAAACTCATTTCGGCCGCTTGTAGCCGCGACCTTGTCCTTTCAGTCACGACCCAGAATTCGTGACCATAGGCGAGGGTAGGAACGTAGACCGAGTGGTAAATTGAGAGCTTTGCCTTCCGGCTCAGCTCCCTCTTCACCAAGACGGTCCGGTGCAGCGCCTGCTTTACTGCTGCAGCCGCACCGATCCGCCTGTCAATCTCCCGCTCCATCTTACCCTCACTCGTGAACAAGACCCCGAGATACTTGAACTCCTTCGCTTGAGGTAGGCACTCCGTCCCCACCTGGAGGGAGCAGTTTGTGTGTGTGCCAAAACACGTTGTAAAACCAACACGAGGTGTGGCCCATTCAGCGCACTCTGAGGTGGCAAACACTTTAAACACACACAGGGAAAATGGTAGGGCATGGCATATAAACTTAATTGTGTGTGCCTGTGGGAGTGTGTGGGAGTGTGTGTGAGGGAACGCTTCTCTGCATTTGTGCTTAATGCGTTTGTGCATCCTGAATACAACCATGTGTGTGTGTGTGTGTGTGTGTGTGAGATTTATGCTGGTGACAGCTAAGTGGTGTGACCATGAGGTAGTGAGATAGTTGAGTATTGTGTTACAGACAGAGGCAGGGGGCCAAGACAATAACAGACTGGAGAGGCTCGCCCTCACTAAAACCACATACTGTCCACCCAGAGACACCAGCTGGTCCCTGACCGATTGATTTCAAATGAATGATAATGAAAATTATCCCAGGTTATCAAATGGTCTTATGAAGACCAATAGTTCAGTGTGACTGTGACTCAGAACGGAGAATTGGGAGCATTTCTATTGCCTCTCAACAGCTCTCAACATGGCGACGGCTGAGCCGGTGGCTCACAGCTAAAGGCACCAACAGTGCCAACTACGGTAAAAGTGCTGACAGAGCTAACAGTTGTTTACCAGAGGGGGAGCTGGACGGTGAGCGCCGCGGTTCCACAATGACGCTGTCGTTATCAGCTGTAAACCTCATACAAGAGCGGTGGAGAGCGGCGGCCGCGAGCTAACCAGTGGGGCCGCGCTCACCATGCACGAACGTGCACTAAAAGACACGCAGGGTCTGCCCGGCCATGCAAAGACAGCACAGAGAAGCTCTGATAAGAACACACACAGAGGGAGAGTGTCTCTGATTGAAGGATGACCTGTGGGCTCTACCGCTGAACCACAGTCGCCCCACGATAGATGTGAATGGTGACGACACGACAAAAAAAGTCACACCCACGAAACATGGTAAACGAGACGGGGTCCGTGTTTCAAGACAGTTTGGGTGGGTTGCCAAAATCAGCGCTGACGCACTGAGGCCCGTCTGCCCCGTGGGCAGTGAGGTTGCAGCGAGCACTAGGCCAGGTCCGGGAGAGGGGTGCTGCAAAACTCACGGCTGGAGCCACTTTCCCCCCCAGGCCTTTCCAAGTCTACCTCGAGCCGGGTGAAATGTGCCCGGTCAGGGACAGCCAGCACCGAGGAGAAGTCCCACAAGGGGATCCTCTCACACGGAGCGGCCGTCCCTGAGCTCCAGAGTTAAATTCTCCCGGGCAGACTGCACAGATCCCACTGTTTGAAAAGTGTAAAAAATTATGTTCAGCTCATTATGAAACTGTGGCAGGTCACATTAGAATACGTTAATGTGGTCGAAATCATCACTGTAACTCACGCAAATGGATTTGCTGATTTCCAAATAGTCTTATGAAAAAAAACAACCAGTTGAATCTTTGTATAGAACAGCCAATCAAAAAAGTATAATCTGACTCGGGTGCAGCCCCAGACACAACTGTGTTCCATTAAACAATGTATTTTTATTGACAGTGAATCAGTGTGTACTATGCTGCATTCACAGTTATGAAAGAATGAGAATGATCCCCATACTCTCCCTCTTTTAGCACAATGTTTTGGTTATACCGCACATTGTTTTAACTATAAACAACAAGCTGCTTTGAGTAAAAAAGCTCTGATAAATCTACTTCAAGCCAAACAACAAATAAAGACAAAGTCAGCGACTTGCATTGAGCAGCTAAAGATCAACAGTTGGTAGAGATCAAAACAGAGCAAAAAGGAGAGGGAATATTGGCCTTATGTTTGTGACACGGACACAAACACACCTCCAAAGGACAGCTCATTTTGCTCCATGTCTGCTGGTTATGCACATATGCTAATGGTTTGCTAATATGTTAGCTCAAAAGCTAGCATTAGCTTAAAACTTACCTGATCAATATTAAATTACTGATATTATAATAAAAAATAGAAAAAAAAAATGTATGTTTAATTATTTTCATTTCAGATGGGGATGTGCTGTAGAATGTATGACAATAGGTTGATTTATCACACTTGAAGACAATATCGAGGCAGTTCCCTGAGTTTTATTACAAAAAGGATTGCTGAGCCTGAAATCACGTGCATACTTAAGTGTCCCACACACACACACACACCTGAGCCTTAGGGCAGCATTCTTTAAGCTTAGTTGTAGTGTTCAGATGTGTCAACATGTCACATCTTGTTCAATGGGGCTTAACTGGGTGTATAACTTGACACACACGCTTCATGCCGACATGCACAGACGGAGGCTGGAAGTGAGGTCATACACACGCGTGCGCACACACACACACACACACACACACACAGAGAGACAATTAGATGAAGAAAAAGTAGAAAGTACTTTTGGTGTGGTTCTTGGTTGGTGCTGCTGCTTCCTGGACCTGCCCAGCAGGTAGCGGAGGAGGCAGATGAGTAGGAGGAGGTGGTGGTGGTGGAGGAGGGGGAGGGGGAGGGAGGTCCGGGTGAGGAGGGGTGAGCTCCTGGCTGACCGCTCGGTCTCGTCGTCCCACGGTGACCCCTGAGACTGTGCCGGCCTCTCTGGTCTGGCTCTGGAGAGCAGGGGTGAGAGAGCATTCAGTAAAAGGGAGGTTAAAACCACAGAGCGGAGGTCAAGTAGATACAGCGTTAACTCCTCAGCTCCGAGGACAGCTTGTTTGCACACTGGAGCATGTGCGGTACCGATATATAACGGTGACCTCAAGGTGGTATGTCTTCGCTCACAGATGGGTCGACTGCAGAAAAAAACACAGAGGGAATTTTGCGTGTTGTCAGAGCTTGAAACAAACTGGAACACTGAGTAACGGTCTCTCCAGGACCGGCACGGTGCTGACACAAACCGCCACTTAACCAGGCTCGTCCACTGAGAGGACGCTCGTATTTATAGCAACGTTCTCGAGGAGCAGTTGTAGGGAGAAACAGTTGACATCCAAACACAAACCTGGAGCCGCGTTTTTTTTTTTGTTTGTTTTTACTGTTGGACGAACTGATGCTCAGAATGACATTAGGATTGAAGTGCTTTGCTCAACAACACCTCGGGAACTGATCCCAGATCCCCCAAATGCATGTACTTTCCTATAACTTCTCCTTCAATTAGTAGTTTTCACACCTGTAGTTTTGGGTCATTCGAACAGGACCAGGAGAACAAAAAATGACACATTGTTGCGTTTTAGTTCTTAGGTTAAACTGGCTTTTTACAAACGAGTTTCATACAGCATGTTATGACAAACATATAGCTACGGCACAAAGAACAAGTGTCTTGTACGGGGATATTCTAGAAGGTATTACTGTGGAATCACTGTGTCCCACTTTGTAATAGACTGAAATGATCAAAGTACATGGAGTAGGATACAAACACAGCACGACACAGTTTGATATAAACAGATCGAGTTTAAGATCACTTTCTGAACCGTTCATGAACTCTAGATGGATTTATTAGCCATTAAGCCTTTGAAATCACATATCTATCATAAAATCGCGTGGTTGGTCCGTTTGCTTAGTCCACTGCGTGTCTGCTGGATGTGTAAATAACCAATTAGCTTTTTTTGTTGCTAAAAAGTTTATCATATCCACTTATGAGGTGATAATATTTGTAGTGTTTACAGCTTGTCTGTAAGTGCACAAAGATTACTGCATGTCTTACTGAAAGCAAAGCATTGACATAACAATCCTATTATCCTAAATATTACCAATAATATATGAAATATGACTCGATACTTTGACACTCACAAGCTAATCATTTGGTATTAATTCCTTTAAAAACATTTAGATAATAAATACAAATGTGTGTGGTTGCATCACTTGCAAACAGTTTCACTACTTTTGCATAATATTTGTGCCAAAACAGCCCCGACACATTTAGCTGGCCCGTGTCACATGACTGTGGAAACCAATGTGACATCAGAACCTGGCGCACAGCGTCGCATACTTCCACGTCAAACGTGTGACAGAATGCTGGAGAGAAACGGCAGCTCAGTGTCATAAATAAATACAGCAAAATGCACAATTTCTGAGAAATAATGCCACGAGCAAGACGAGTAACAAGGCTTATTATTCAAACAGTATTTTTCTAAAAATGTGACTTTTTTTATTTCACACAATTACTTGAACTCCTATTTGATTTTGTAATAGATTTGTTATTACTGGCATCGGCCAGTAATAACAAATCTATTGTCATGTGATCATGAGATCTCCCTTTGGGAGTACGTTTTTTTTCTCCTTCTGAAAATGACCATTATTATGAAAAATCACACACCCATTTAAGAAATGATCAGTATAGGTCTCAAAAAGTATCATTATCGTATTGAATTAAACAAGTTTGGTATTTCTAATGTTAAATTACTTTATTAGAACGTATCGCTATGTTTAAAACCAGTTTGTAGATGCAGTGTGTTTGTATCTACCCGTCTTTTTAAATAAAGGTTGTGACTTGTAATACAGTTCAACTGGAAACCCCCTCGAAATGCTGATTCATGAGAACAAAAATGAAAAGATTACATTGCGGTTATTAGTGTGCGGCTCTTTTACTTCTCAGAGGGAGAACTCAACATGTGCCTTTGCCTGCTGCAACCAGAAAACACACGCAGCGTAAATCTGAAAACAATTAAGTGTGCTACTGCCACATCCGCATGTTGCTCGCCTGACCTGCCAGCTCTCTGCTCCGTCTGCAGACGGTTAGTGCGAGGGGAGGGAGAGTCCGACTCTCTGTCACACTGTAGGTACATGAAGTAAAAGCAGCTCACGTGAATCAGCGGGGAAGGAGTACGAGGAACGTAGCAGAAAAACGAGGAGTGTGTGGGACTGAAATTAAGAGACGTTCCAGATAAGTGGGAGAGCATGTGAATCTCCCCGAACGCTGCTAGTAGCAGCACAGAAAACTGAAAACTATAAAACACAGACTGTGTGCTGACAACAACCCCTCATCCTTCTCCTACAACAGCCAGCTTAACTGTTGTTAATTCTGACAGTGTTTTTATAGACATATAAAGCACTCATATAATAGGGTGATTATACAGGTTTGCACAGGCCCAACAGATGTGGCCAGTGTGCTGTATGTGTTGTTTGTGCCGCTGCACTGTTGCGAAAATCTAATTCAACTATTTTTCCTCTGGAGTGACTCGGCATCCAGCTGCTTCGTGTTAAAATAAGCTCATGCGAGTTGACTTAAAATCATCAGAGGGAAGATCAGACTGGAGTGGCCGATCTGTCTTATGCGCAGTGGGTTTTCTCAAATGCACTTAAACATAGTTTTGCAGTATTTAGACTTTACTGAGTATTTATGTTTCGTGCTACTTTACACGTTTACTCGACTATGTAGTTTAGAGAAAAATACTGTACTTTTTAAATTCGACTAGGTTTATCTCGCATTGCTTTGTAGATTAAGATCTTATATACAAAACCTACGATGAGCTTGTGAAACATTATGCAATGACCCGATAGTATCCCAAATCAGCTCCACCGCAAGCTAAATACTGCTTAGATGTTTAAGGAAAAATACAACCGAAGGGTGTGGAAGAGGGTGCAATTTGGAAACGTGACACGTTCAGTATTAATGAACTTTGAATACACAAGCGATAGCGGCCTGTGCAGAGATGGGGGCGGGGCTTCGGGGCTCTTTTGACTGAGTCGAGCATGCCGTCCGCAGGCCGGCCACCAAACTCTTCTTCACTTCTTTGGAGTCAACGAGCGACTTTACTCAAAGTGGCATTGATTGGTGTTTTGGCCACTTGGGGGCAGTGGAACAAGTCTTATGAATGTGTTGTAATAAACGTGTTAGCAAACAACTATTCACACAGACACAGGGAAACATTCACATTCATCTGTAGCTGCGTTTATTTTTTATGAACACCCGAAAAAGTCCAGTTAGTCAAATATCTGACTCGTTAGCTGTTAAATACTTCACCGTGTTCACCAGCTAGTCGCTAACTTTGTCTGTGTGCCATTTGGTGCTGGCCAGTGGGTTTATCGGAGCTTTTTCCAGCCTGCCACATCTGCGAATGACGCTGATGAGAGCTGTGAGAGTGAGCCAAAAGTTATGGAAGGTAAAACCAAAAACAATGCGCTAAAAGACGCCACTATGAGCCAACCCGTGCACATTATACGTAATCATTTAATCAGTTGATGGTATAACAATACTGATTTAAGCAACTTTTAGGGGATATACACATATATATATATATACACATATATCTGCAGTAGGTGACAGTAGGCCTGGCTAAAAGCTGCTCTACTGTCGATAATGTATGTGACTGCTCTGGTTTACAATGAAGCCCTGTCATACCCTTCAGAGCACTGAGGGAAGGAAGGAGAGCCAAAGAGAGAGAGAGAGCATTTATAACTTCCTGGGGATTCACTACACACACACACACACACACACACACGCACACACGCACACACGCACACACACACACACACACACACACACACACACCACAGAGGGTTGATTTCAGCATAGAGAAATGTGCTGACCTGCACTAAGCAGGAGCCAAGGGCAACAAAACACTAAATACAAACGCTCCACTCTGAGCCGGGTACTTTCCCTTCGCTGCTCACACACGTTCAGACAGTATTCCTGCCTGCCTCTGTGTGTACGTCTACGTCTGTGTGAATGAAGAGAGGAACAAAACACCCAACCTTATGCTTCTTTAACTTTTCTTTTCCCGTCTCTCGCAATCTCGCTCGCATCGATGGACTCAGACCAGTTTCTTACTCATGCCTGAATAATCCCTCACCGGCTCTGGGCAAGTTGATCCCAGATGTGATTGTAACAGAGGTTTAATGAGACACTTAGCTCCCTGCATCATTGGGAAATCCCCATGTCTCCCTTCCCCCTATGATCTCCGATTTTCATCCCAACAGAGGGACCACATACAGTCTTTTTGTTCCTGTCCTCTTTGCCTTTATTATAAATATTTGGACTTTTATGGTTGACCACTGATCTTGTTGCAAACCAAAGCAAACTGAGCTGGGATAAGCAGAAAGTGAGCTGTTTCACGGTGTCTCAGTCGCACATTTAGCGTAGCAGAAGATAGTGTCTAAAGTAAATCCTTACTATAATCTTTCTCAAAACAATTTAGTAATCATATTTTGATCACATGTCTTATGTTTACCTTGCATTTCTTGTTTGTTTTCCTAATTGATATTACGCAACAGCTGTTCAATCTGGAGCCAGTTCATGAAAAGCGTGTATGTTTGCAACTCAAAACACCTGGTGTGTGTTAGCGCGACACTGGCAAAGCTCTAGCCATCAAGCAGCAACTCTCTTTTTGTAATAGAGAGTAACTTGATGGACCGGATGGGCCTTTTACACATGTTGATTTAATTAATTGAGCTTCCTATCATCTATGACGACCTGTCAGCTTACCCTATCTTGTTGTGCACATAACTCGCGATTGCTAACACATGTAGCTGGCGTGAAAGCTAGCATCAGCAGAGTTGTTGAATAATATGGAATGTTCGGCCAAAATGACCTGCTAGCGATTTAGCTAGCTAACAGCCTCAGAATAGTTAAATAGGTGGAATGTAAATTGGAGGGTGTGGTGATTGAAAACTATGTCATCAGCCAGTCACATCAGTGCTCTCATCGTTCTGAAACAGCAGAGCCAATCACGGGGAAGCATGACAACAGAGTCTTAAAGGAACACAAAATGACCATTTGTACATCAATTACTCACCTCGTGTCACTTGAAGGAAACTTTGGTTTTCTTGAACGCATCCGCGGTGAACGAAGGATCCAAAAAGAGTGAAAGGTCTTGATGAATTAAAGTATATGAAGTCTCATTATGCTCACCAATTCCCAAACCCATTGACTTTCGCTAAAAGATTCAAATTTAAAAACACCTCGCAGTCTCACGCCTGAGCAAGCGTGGGACGGTTTCTGTGTAAACATTTTAAATAGTCAGGTTTTAGTGAAGAAGCATGTTTTTGTGAAGTAGTGAGCATACGACTGGATAATTAGACTTGTATTATACGGCACGAGTTGTGTGGGAGTTTGTAAACCTATTTTTTTTCAAATATAGTTTTGCTGTTAAATGAAGCCCCATTTACTTCAATTTATCAAAACGTTCACCATGGAGGCATGCGAGAAAAACAAAGTTTTATTTAAGAAGATGCTGCTTCAGGAAATCATATCGTTGTCTGGATGGTGCCGAATGGCACAACACAGCACCACCAATCTGCTGCCAGAGGCAGATGGTGTGGCTTTTTGTTTAAACAAATAATAAAACGCTGATGAAACCATTTATATGACTGCATCAATCAGTCATAACACTACTCATACTACTCTCGTGACACCAACCGTTTGCAGAAGAAACCATGAATCACCAATTTTGCAAAAAAGTGACAGAAGTCAGAAAAAAAGAAGAAGAAAAAAAAAAAAAGAGGCAATGACACAAGACCGATGAGCCGCCGTTTTGCTCCCTACCTTGTGCCAGCAGGTGCAGTGTGTGTGGCAGGGTTGGCAGGCGGATGGAGGCAGGCAGGTGGCGCTGGCAGCGGGCGGGGAGCAGGCAGCGGGCGGGGAGCAGGCAGCGGGGGCCGATGAGGCCAGTGGCAGGGACCCGGTCTGATGGTGATAGTGGTGATGTGGCTGAGAGGGACGATCCCCGACAGAGCCTGCTGCTTGAGCCTCTCCTCCTCCTCCTCCTCCTCCTCCTCCCGTGCTCACCTGCAACAACCAACATGTGCAGTAAGATGTTAAATGGCAAACACAGCCAGAGTAAGATGTGTCATCTCATTTTCTATTTATCTGAAGTCTTTTTTACCACGGGTGATAAAAAGGTATTTTGCTGTCCTGTACCCCCACTTGTTAAACTGGGGCAATGCAGCGTAGTGACAGGTGACAGGAGCATGGACTCATCACTTAAAGCTTGGGTAGGACAAACCATTGGAGAAACCAGCAAGAGCACATTTTTAAAAAATGATCGAACTCTTGTGTTGCCAAGTCTTTTCCATTAAAAGTAGCATCTCTAGCTCCAAAAGTTGCTAATCTAGCAAGAAAGTCGCCAAGACGGCAACACTGACCGTCTTCCTTCAGGCCACAGACACTCCTCGATCATAATAAATGTAAACAATGAACATGTCTATTGTTAGCACTCACAGCTGTAAAGCGAGCAGCTTGTGAGGAGTGTGAAGAGGAAGCAGGCAGGTAGGTCAGGCAGGTCAATTTATTTGAATCTATTGATTGCTGTCTGGATGTAATGAGAGTTTAAACAAATACATTTACAACCCACCCCAGCTTTCACCTTAAAAGAAACAAATTTGTTGCTGAAAATCCTATTTGTGTATGAATGGAACATCCCTGACTGCCTTTGTTTCTCCAGTGCCTCTGTCATTACACTATGTTAGGAACAATCCACCGTCTCTTCCCAAAGCTCCTCAAAGTTCTCCATTTTCCACGCCCATACGCGTGGGCGTAGTTAGAAAATGTTTGGATGTGCATGGACAGGCGAAAACATGCAGCATGGAACCCCCGCCAAGGGCCGTGTGTGATGATGTTATGTCGCTTTGGCCGTGTGGACTCTTGCTTTACAGTGCTAACAGTGCAAACAAACGGCAAACTGGCGCCCGCAACGCCATCGGTCGGGGGCGGCGTTATCAGCTGTTACCGCCGTATGAGAGCAGTGCAGAGCTACGGTCATGAACTAACCAGTCGGGCACGCTCACATGCACTAAAATCACACCAGACCAGCCCGGCTATGTCAACAAAGCACAGAGGAGCTCGGATAAAAACACACCCAGAGAGGGAGGCACTTCATTCTCTGCGCAGTTACACATTACTCCGCTCTATCTTTACGTAGCAAATAGTTGTTTGAGGCTATTTTAAGGCTCCGAGTATCATATAGAGAACCCATAAGTATGTTTTTTGAACTATAAAAAGGGAAATGGTTATTTTGGCCATGCAACTTGCTTTGTTCTGAGTGACACATGACTGAGGTCTGTTGTGTCAACTGGCAGCCTGTCATTGACTACGTCTCACCTGTAATTTTGGTGTGTAGTTAACATGTCAGTGTGCTGTAACATATTTCCTCTGCCAGGGCTCAGAAAAGCCTGAAATTACCCCGTGTTTCACCTGCTACAAGCTACTTTTCCTTTCCTCTGAGCGAGTGAAAAACACTCACCTGTGGCCCCGGGGCCTGATGGATGGGCGGACATGGTGATAACTCAAGAAGCATCCCAGCACTGGTTGACAATGCCCAGTGCTCTGAATTTACGGGACTGTCGTATCCCGGAGCGGACACCTTGTCAGAGAGATGAGGATTCACGGCAGAGGAACGTCCTGCAGCATGTTCGCCATGAGGTCATCTCGCCTGCGTTATGAGCTCTTTCATGTCACCTTTTTGTTCCCACAGTGGGTAACCGCATGTTCTCAGTCAGCCGTGGAGTGGAACTTTCACTACCTGTTGTTTTTTTGTTTATGTCATTCACACCCAAGAGACTTTACGGGACCGTTTTTGGAGCCAGTACATGTGTACAGGTTTTTTAACATGTTGAGACTTTTTAATCACCTTATACAGACCGTGTCCGTAAACAAATGTGTCGGCAACTGAGTGGGACAATCTATACAAGTTAAATGCATCAGCTCTAAATGTTGAAAAAGTGGCACTTATTCCTAACAAATAGACTTGGCATCCAAGTATTTTCTACACTTCACTCGACTAGCATAAATACATTATTTAAATTATTCCAAGCATACTTTTTTCCCTTGAAAGTGACTGAATAGGGGTTCTTTTTTCAATGATTTTTCTATTACCCCTGCTCCTGATAACCGTGTGCACTTCCTGGAGGCTTTTCCCTTGGAGCGTCCCTCTCACCTGCAGGATGTCCTGGATCTGACCGAGCTGCTGCCTCAGCACCTGCTTCTGGTGGAAGCTGAAGGCCGGGTGGTGAGAGGCCATGGTGAAAAGCAACAGGAACTGCTCCTCGGTCCTCCCGTCGTTCAACGCCAAGCCGTAGTTATTGATCACCGTGTCTATGTGAGTCAGGGTCCGGTACAGGACCCCCGCCGCCTCCCGGTTGTCCGCGCCGAGCAGGGCGAGGGACACCAGTAGCTTGCTGCGCACCACCTCGTCCGTGATGTTGGTGAGACCCGACAGGTCGGCGGGGTTGTTGGCTTTGATCTCCGCATCCCGGAGGGAATGGTAGTCCTTGCGGGCCAAGTCCTCCAGGCAGGAGCCGAGGAAGCGGAGCTCGATGGGGACGCAGAGGTCCAGGAGGCCGCACAGGAACTCGGCTCTCTGGGCGGAGGTGAGGGAGGAGAACCAGCGGTACACCCCCTCCCTCTGGACGCTGCTCCGGCTCTCCACCATCCTCACACATCCACTCCCAATGGAACTCGAGCTGAGGGTTTTTAAAAATGCGTGCAATTGAAACGGCAGACTTTCAACGGAGAGTAAACTTCACAACAAAGGGAGCGCGCGTGTATGCCTGCGTGCGCGCGCGCGTAATTGCGCTGGAGCGCTACTCTCGAGTTGGCCAAGTCGAGAGCTAACTTGTCAACTTTCACCAACTAGCGACTGACGCCGTGTTCCGTTTCCGCGGCGGTCACAGCGCTGAAGTGAGAGATGCTACAGGTATTTCCTTTGTTGGAGAACCAGCGGCGACGGAGCGGCAGGCCTTTTCCGAACCATAATCTCCCCAAATATGAATCCAAAGTGGTCTGGCTTTGTGTTCAGCCCGCAGCCCCGGCAGCCAGGAGTCCCTCTCCGCCGGTCGGACCGCTGCCCCCCGCCCTACTCCCCCGACGGTACTTTTTGCAGGATGGCAGAGCGGATCAAAACACACCGCCCCATTCAAGGAGACGCTCACGGAGAGACTTTGTGACCGGAGCCGCCCCGCTCTGCTGTCCCACACGGCACAACAATCCCTTCCTGTAACGTTGCTCCTCCGTCCTCATGGTTTTCCTCAAATGTGCGCGAGGAGCAGTCGGCTGAACCGCTAACAAGTTTATGCTCGGTTTAAGTTTAAAAACAGAACTAGTGTGGCATGAAACTACTGCTGCTGCTGTTGAAAAATAATATTAAAACATTTCCGAGACATTACGTTAACAACCGCCGCTGTGGAGAAAACTAAAAAAACTCAAAACGACTGTTCGGGGGTCCATGAATGAATTTAGTGCAACATGTTGT
The DNA here is from genome assembly GCF_050575085.1 of Anarhichas minor. Taxonomy (NCBI): domain Eukaryota; kingdom Metazoa; phylum Chordata; class Actinopteri; order Perciformes; family Anarhichadidae; genus Anarhichas; species Anarhichas minor. The sequence continues at coordinate 167,622 of NW_027466480.1, read as the reverse complement.
TCTGCGCTCCCTGCATTCTGTCATGAGTCTCGAAATCGAGGAAAAAACAGCTGTGTATAACATTAACATTAGCAGCGAGACCAGCCCACCTTACCGAAATGTCTTCTCTGATTGGCTGCGAGACCAGTCTGCACGTGAGGCCTATCTCGTGATTGGCTCAGAGGGATATCCGCTGCCTTGCTATAGCACATCTTTTTCTCATGCGCTCATACATATCTCAGCTTTATTACTGGAGCTTTAAAGTACCAGACAGGCCTACACGTTAAACTGATGCTATGTAATCTATTTAGTATGAAAGCTATGGTATACACCCAACCACTATTTCAGTTATTACTTTTAGGTTTGTTACTTTTTGAGTTTGAGAGGGAAATATGAAAAGTCTTATTAGAAAGTACCAGGACGTTTACCACTGACTCTTAAAATTACAAACATATAAATACACAATATTTAAGAACTAGTATTATTACCAGAGTTGTTAATAAGTAGCTGAGTATCAAAGGGTATAACATAATTCTGTTGAAATATAGTTTTGCCAAGAGGATGGAAGTCCGGCTGGTAAGTCACTAAAGCCCCTGTAATGATTCAAATACTTTATGTCTTGGGTGGCAGCAGCAATGATTCATACGAGTTAAATAGTATCTTCATAGTTCACTCCTCTCTGCGAATCAAGGGACCCTGGGTGCTGTTGTGTAATTCACATCGAGGACCAGAAGATGGCAGCAGATGTCCGTGTTGAAACCTGATGCAGCAGGACACTTGCTGATGGATGTGGTGTTGCATCCATCGGGACACCTGACCATGCTTCGTCACAGATGATGGAAACATCCCCCTCAAAAGATGTTTAAATGTTGAATAAACGCAGAAGTACTTGTACCATCCACGTCTTACCCCTCGTTTCCCCTCACCCGCCCTTCTTCTCTAGTTTCTCCTGTCCCCCCATCCTCACTCTTATTGAGAACATTGGTCTCGAGAGGTAAACCCCGCCCCCCCCCCTCCCCCCCGAACACAGACCACGCCCCTCCACTGACGGAGGAAAATTCAGTTAAGGTTGCTATAGTAACCGCACGCCTCCCTCTTAACCAGCCCCGTGCCACTCCCTCTCTGCATCAGGGATGCTGCCTGATACACGCACACACACACACACACACACACACACACACACACACACACACACACACACACACACACACACACACACACACACACACACACACACACACAAACACACAAACTGTAAAGACACAACACAGCAACACGAAGAAAGATAAAAAGATTTTAAAAAACACAAGAGCCAAGAGTCACTTTCTTTCAAACACTTTTCATTATTTTCTCCACATAACTCAAAAACAAAACAGAGTAATTCCCAGAAACATAAAGAAATAAAGAAAGAAAGAGAGAGAAAGAAAGAAAGAAAGAAAGAAAGAAGAGAGTCAAACTATAGAGAGAGAGCTTGGCATGCTGTAGCATGCTGCGGACTAACAGGGTGATGCAGGGCATCGTCACCAGGCTGATGGCATACAGCAGAGCTTCTTGAACCTTTTTTCAGTCTGGGACCAAAAAAAATGAAACAAAAATACATTGTTCTGCCTCTCGCGGTGCAGGCACGTTAGACTGTACTCTTGTAATAATATGGGGGGGGGGGGGGGACCAACACCAGAAATGAGCCAAGTTTGGGTTCCAGTCCGTATAGTTTCAAGGAACGCTGCGTCGGACAGGAAAAACAGCAGCGAACCTCTCTGCCCCGCTGGAAGTTGTTACCGATGGCAACGTGCTCGGCCATCCCGTCAGCATCACGTGGAGGGAGGAGGAGGATGATGCGCGCACATGTTCACACAGTCCGATGAGCGATCATGTGCGCGCATGCTAACAGACACAGGCTGGTTGGTATGAGAGAGACAGACACACACACACACACACACACACACACACACACACACACACACACACACACACACACACACACACACACACACACACACACACACACACACACAAAACAAACCCGGTGTCTTCATTTGGCTATAAAAACAAATTGTGACTGGTGTTTATGTCTGTCTGTCATTGAGGGTCTGGGGTCGTTGGAGGAGAAGCTGATAAACGGAGGCGGTAAATCCTGACTTTGATCCTGGCCACTGCTCGCTACCACACCACAACCTATACCTGCATCATTTCACCAAAATCCTTCCAAACACTTAATTCCTGCCAGGCCACTCGGAGCATCACTCACACACTCTGCGATCGGTTTCATTTAACCCAGCAAAGACCAATCGCAGCCCGTAAGATTTCTTTTTGACTCTGCTGTTTTGTCTCAGCATCACGGGTACCAAACAGCCTCCTCTCCAGACACTGCTCCAATCAAAACGCAGCACGTCACATGTGCTTCTTAAAGCTTTTTTCTTCTTCTTCTTCTTCTTCTTCTTCTCCTTGCTTTCAGATTCAACTCACGACTAAGATATGACAGTACAAATCCATGCATTTTTGTACTTTTATCAATTTGCGCTACAAAAGCAAGGCAGGTGGCGACTAGCATTTTTTTAGTTTTCAGACATCTTGCAAGTATAGTATAAAAGATGTTGCCGCTGTCTTCAGGTAATGTGTTTGACAGAAGCAGTGGGGAGACACTGATTTATCAGTATGACATTTGAAGCCATATTTCTGGTGTTACACATACAGGCTGGGCTCCGGTGGATGCAGTACTTCCTCCGAATACCTCTGCCACTGGTACAGTAAGGTCAGCACTCTGCCGAGGACAGGGCCTATCTTGAACCACCACCACCACTGACTCAGAGGGAGCTCCGTCCTCTGACTGGTGCGTGTGGAGGTGGGAAGAGAGTGGGAGGGGAAGGGACATCAGTTAATGCAAAGAGCTAGATGTGGATGAGTGGCAAGCAGCTCTCGTGAAGTTCACGAGAAGCGCAAAAGGCCACGGAGCTACTTGGGGAGACCACGCACGCTGCAATTTAAACACACATTGTATGGGGGGAAAAACGCTCACATTCTGCTCAAATAAACCCATTTCAAGCACGCGCACATCATACACGCGATGGAGAATGAGAGGAGATAGATATCAGAGCGCGGGGACGGATGATTTAGATGGATGTGGTGAAAGCAATGACTAGCCAGCTCACACACACACACACACACACACATGGACACACACTTTGAACCATCAGTAACAACATCCGGGCCAGGCGGAGGAACCAAAGAGGCAGGAGTTATATAAAGAGGGCTGGAGGGTTACAAAATAAAGAATATATTCATCAACATATCGTACATGAGAGAAAACAAAATGTTAATAAATAAATTGTAAGTTACAAATCTGTTGAAAACTATGATTTGAAGATGAAAAAAAAAAAAATGTCTGTCTCGTCAGTCCTGTCTGCAGACAGTGGAAGCAGACATCTCGCTGTAATGCAGCTCTCAAGGCCCGGGGATCAGACCGGCTCAGCCCACTTGAGTCTTTATGCGGAGCTGTTGGAGCTCACGTAAGTCCACTTTCTGGACTATATCGCCTCCTCACAGTCCAGGACTGGTTTACCCCCTCTTTTGTCCACTTCGCTATGCACTCCAGCATCTCTTTTTCCCGACGGCAGGACCAAACTTAGCTGAGGTTAGCCACGGGTTAGCTACCTTTAGCCCAAATATCGGTGGAGCCCTCAGCCGGTAGCAGTCCTCCTGCCGGGGAACACGAAAGGGGGGGGGGGGGGGGGGGGGGGGGGGCTGCAGGTTTTCGCCGTAATACTCACATGAAATTTATAGTTCTTGTAGCATAGATAGGCTGACTCTGAAAGCGGTGCTGTCTTTAAATAAAAAAGTGGATAAACAAAATAGCCACTCCAATGTTGAGCAGAATCACCATGACAACCAGGATGGAGCTGTAGGCCTGCGTAGGAGAGAGGAAAGGGGAGAGTGTCAATAATCAGGACGTACACACACACACACACACACTCAAAAGGCTGTTTTCATACAGACAGTATATCCAACCTTCTAATACACACGACTGATCACAGTCATTTATAGACATCCATTTACCTTGTTTACCAAATCAACACATTTCTTATTACCACAGTTGGACATTAATATGATAATAAACATGATATGCAGTATTAGGGGATTCATTGGAAAGAAAGTAAAAGGAAACGCAAACCTCTAAACCTACTCGTGGTTAAATATAAGGTGGTAAGTTTCTGTGTGTTAACACAATTTAAAGGACCAAACCAATTGTTTCTTTTTAAACATAAAGGTAGAGGATTGTCCTCCATTGTATTAATGTATTCATATGAAGTTATCGGTGATTGAAGGGTTCTTGTTGTTGTGTTGAAATAATTTCACACTTTTAATATCACATTTATTGGACCTTGCATAACTGCAGGCACGTCAATAATCCCACGGCTGTCAGGGGGATTCTGGAAACTGTCGCTTCCGCTATAGGAGCCTTTTTTACTGGTTCTGAAAATCATACAGCCCTGGGGTCTATATATATAGAGAGAGAGATACACATACATACACACACACACACACACACACACACACACACACACACAATGCTCTAGCAAGGGTTTCACCTGACAGCAGCAATGTTGTCCTTTATTGAATACATGTTGATACTTTACTTTAGTGCTGCTGTGTGGTGCTAAAACTAATGAATCCGGAGTATGAGTTGTCAGCCACAGGGTGGTTGATGGTCTCTTCAGAGTTTGTTTTCTTTCTTTTCTCTATCCAGCCCATATTCCTTTAGAAATAGCATGCAAGTACGAAAAAAACTTGCATCTATTCAGCACATTTCAAAACAATGTTGCTCGAGCTGTTTGAAAGATAAAGGGAAAAGCTTGGCAATGTTTCAAATGGAAAAATCCCATTGTTTTTTTGTCGATGGAGCCAGTGTGATGCTAACTTCTGGGGGGTTGTCCTACAAAAATATGTTATCCCTGCAGCACTCTATAGAATAAATGGGGGGGGGGGGGGGGGGCAGATCCTTACTAGATATGGCAACCCTATTTCCTCAGACAATCTAATAAGATATCCCACTGTACTTCTCTCTCTTGTTATCTGGTTTGCTTTGTGTTGGTGGTTTCTGGAAACATGAATACAAATGGTCACATCTAACACAAATGTCACAAAAAAAAGCAAGAAATTGTTACGCTGTTTAATATTTGTGTCTTTTGCAGCGCGTGGAGATAAGACCCGGCAGCGACGGTGATACGTGTTACGAAGCGCAACGATGAAGGAGCAATTTTGCTTCTTAAGATAAATAATACAATCCCGCGTTGGTCCCGCGGGGAGGCCCAGCTTCTCTGACAGAGTCAGGTCAGAGGGCGAGCTCGGCTGCAGAACGGCAGCCTGGAGCTGGCGGGAAGTCAGTGTCTTGCTCAGTGACACTTAAGCAGATGCTGGCTGGCAACCTCGGTCGTGTGGGTGAAGGCCAGCCTTTCTGACCACCTGTCCACTCTGGGTAAATATGTGAAAGTGAATCTAGTATATTCACTGACGTTATTATCAATGCAGCAGATTTTTTATTTTTTTTTACCCCACGCAGAATCCCTCACAAATAGTCTCCTTTATTAGGAAATGTAACATTTTTTACAGTATTTACATGAAGCGTATTTTGGTCTTTTGGTCTCAAAGGATTCACCTACAGGACTATGGAGTTGATTGAGTCTAATCGTTTCATGGCGGACTCTGTGAAGAGGACCCGCTCTCATTCTAAGCTAATGAAAACACAACAAATTTGAGTTTCAGGTGATGACACTGAAATCAATGAAAACATAGTTGAGTAATAGTATATTCCATTACTGCCAATAGATCCTCCGGAATGCTACACACAGTACCTTTAAGTCGGCCCTCAATGTGAGGAAAAAACAATGAGACTTAAGTAAGACAGCATGTATTTTCACAGATTGCATGAAACAAAGGGCCCCCTGGCACAGACATGCAAAAGGACCTATCACCTCTTGTTCAGCGTCTTTTTGTTGTTGTTGTTGTATCTCTTTGTGCTCATTTTGTGTCTCTTTGTAGTAGTTTTGTGTCACTTTGTAATTGTTTTGGTCTTTTTGGAGCTATATTTTGTATGTGGCTGTTTTGCCTTTTTTTGAAGTTGTTTGGAGTCTCTTTGTGGTTGTTTTGTCACTTTTTGTAGTCAATGGATGCCTCTTTGTGGTTTTTGCAGTTGCTTTGGCCTCTTTGTGTGTCTTCTTGTGTCTCTTTGTGGTTGTTTTATGTTTCTTTAAGGTCATTTTGAATCTCTTTGTAGTTGTTTTTGTGTCACTTTGTAATTTTTTTGGTCTTTCTGTAGCTGTTTTTTGTCTGTGGCTCTTTTTCCCTTATTATAGTCATTTTGCATCTCTTTATAGGTGCTTTGCCTCTTTTTGTAGTCCTTTTGTGTCTCCTTTTTAGTTGCTTTATGTCTCTCTGTGGTTGTTTTGCCCCTTTTTGTAGTTTTGTTTGTGTCTCTCTGTAGTTGTGTTGTGTTTTCATAGTCAATGCATGTCTCTTTGTGGTCTCTTTGCATATGTTTTGTATATCTTTGTAGAGTCTTTGGTCTCTTTGTGTGTCTCTTTGTGGTCGTTTAATGTTTCTTTATGGACATTTTGAATGTCTTACTGGTTGGTATACGCGTCTCTTCAAGTAACATTTGGGCCCCTGGGCCTGTGCCTGGTAGGCCTGTTCAATAATCCATCCACCCATGTGTGAACTCTTTTTTAATCTTTTTAAAGGAAATGTATGGAGGTGTAGCTGTTTACATTGATTCATTTTAGGAAAATCTCCCACTATCTTTGATAATTGTTGTAATTGATGTTATTGTATTACATCAATCTATTTCTAAATCAATCTATTTTCATCTTTAAGACTGGTACAGCACTCTGAAATCAGCATTTCTACCATTATTTCTTCAATCCTGAAGTAAAAATGCAGACTTGCCGTCAAAACTGCTGAACTCGCAACCTATTTTTTTTAAACAACTACTATTTACTTACAGAGCCGGTTTATTCTTAATCCTCCGAGTGTGAAATCATTAAAATGCACAGAGCACAGAGCGGTACTCTTCAGAGAAAACAAAGATCAGGTTAAGTATAATCACAGAACAAACAGTGTAAGCCCCCATTTGTTGTTCTTTTCCCTTTGCTGGAAACTACTATGAACCACTTTGCTGTCGTTAATAGAGAGATGCAATTTAATCTCCCCACCAGCTCCCTTGACCCAACCAAACACCTTTTATAACAGAATGCTTATTATCCTGAGGATGAAGTGCTGGCAAAAAACAAATCATTTACCTGCTTACTGGCGTCCCCTGGAACTGAGAACTGTCACTGTGAAGCATCTCTTAAAGAAAAGTAACTTATATCCTTCAGGCTGTTTTCAAACAATTATTCTGAAAATTCATTGGAAAGCTATATTAACTATAATGCTTCACATTTTTATATGAATAACTTCATAAGGTTGCTCGCAGTGACTCACCAAACTATTCTTCTTCTTCTAATCTTTTGTTTTATTGCCTACAGATTTACTGTTTTGTTCAGTTTTACTCATCTCTCAGCAGCAGCAGCTGTTTTCACAAATTACTCAACTCGACTCGCTCTTTTTTGTTTTTTTCATTAGTAAAACAGTAACTGGTACTTTTTTTGGTTCCACCTTGGTTGAAGTTCCAAGCGAGCTGAGCCCATAAGGTGGAGTTAAAACACTGCAGACCACTGATTTGTCAGAGACAATTGTCACTGTGGCGATCACCTGAGAATCCCTTCTGCAGCGAGGGGGGTACTATCATCATAGGAAAACAAAGTAGAGAAATGGACCTGGGACCAAAAGTGAGTCGAGGCGAAGCGAACCATGCAGTGAAAATAAGGCATTAATGACCAATCTTCTGCTAATATTGACTTGTGGGATGCCCCAAGGCTCCATTTTAGGACCACATTTTCATTACCAAGCAGACCATATGCAAATATTCGACAATTCTGCAGGTTTAGGCAGTGCAGGTCTGGGGAACGAGACGCAAATCCCGGTCTCCTGCATGAAAATGACACGTTACACCACCACCCGCTCTTTCATGTCACAAACTTTCCAACAACTGATCAAAGACAGAAGTTTTCATAATTGGAACACAGGCTCTGAGACAGAACTTGTGCAGTTACTTTAAAATTATTGACACTAAACATCAAGCCCCAAGCCAGTAACCTTGGTCTGCTTTTTGATCCTCGTCTGAATTTTGACGCTTGCGCATATTAATATCACCAGCACTGACTTTCATCGTCTTAGGAAATACCGCAAAAGTACAGCCACATCTTTCAGACGCAGATGCCAAAAGACCTATCCCTGCTTTTATCACTAGCAGGCTTGACTACAGTACTGTAATGCCTCCTTTTGTGGCCCACCTAAGACAGCTTTACATAAACTGCAGACCAGCCGAAATGCAGCAGCGTGTGTGCTGACCAGAGTCAGCAGGCGAGGACATATTATGTATACATACACCTGTTTTAAAGTCGATTCTTCTTTAGACATTTTAAGATTCTTCCTGTGGTTTTTATATCCCTCACTGGAGCAGCGACTGATAACATGTCAAACACGCTTTAAAGACGTCTCCCTGCTAAATCTGCTCCTTCATTATAGGCTCAGGCCTTTCGCTTGCTCCATGATCTTCCACTAAGACCGATAGAGAAGCAGGTTTTAATGTCTATCTGGAGTTAACGATGGCATCACAATCTGTTGACGTTTTTCAGCAAAGAATCCTTAAGATATTATTTTTTAGTTTACAGTTACTGGTGTGTCCACGAACCTGTTCCTTCGTCTTTAATGTAATTCTATTTTGTTACTTTCAAGATCTCTTGATCGTCATGATAGGTTTTGTTATTGTGGGCCATGAAGGGCTTGGTCGTCTGGGGACACGTCTGACTGAGGTGTTGTTCCTGTAACTATGAGCCTTTGGGATGCACGAAGGTTCATTTCTGTGTTCCATGATGACGACTGGTTCATGTCATCGAGTGGACACAGAGGTGCAGTGCTATTTCAGTACAGAGGCTTCATACTGGATAAGGTAAAAGAAAGTACGCTTTTCTTTTTTGTTTCTATGTAATGCACTTTTGTATTGCAATCTTGCGCAAAAAGCACCATATCAATAAAGTTTGATTGATTGATTGATTGGTAAAAGGAGGTCCTTTGTGTGTACGTGTGTGTGTGTGTGTGTGTGTGTGTGTGTGTGTGTGTGAGCAGCCCCAGTGTTAGCATGGTGTTTGCGGCGTATATATCAGACTGTGATAGTATCTTTGTGTGCTGTGAACCTGTCTTACACAAATCTCACTTGCTTCTCTGCGGCTGCAAACAAACACACACACAGACACACACACACACACACCACCTCCACCCACCCACCCCCCGCCCCCCTGTCACTGACACACGCCCACCGATTGGCCTCCGTTGAAGCAAGGCATAAGCTGTTCCCTAGCAACAGAGCACCGGTTAACCAATAAGGGGCCTTCTGGTGAGGAAGGGGCTAGTTTGCCAGTCTGCTGTTACTAAGGTGCAGTGAGGACCGCTGGGGTTCTCTCTCCGCCTGTGTATCCGTGTTTGGTGTGTTTTAGGCTTCATGTTTTCACGTAGCAGGTGGCAGCAACAGCAGCAGTCACTGAACTACTAAATAACCGACTTCATCCACAGTGTCAGTCATCACACTGCTGCAGACAAATTTGAATCAAAGCAAGTTGTGTGAGGAGCGTGGAACTGTGTTTAACAGTTTACACACACGTAGATTGAGTGTGTGTGTGTGTGTGTGTGTGAGCGCAAGAGAGAGGGAGAGCTTGTATTTATAATGTGTGGCTTTCACTTGCAGCTTTTTCACTTGGTTTCATTAGCTAATGCTGCGACCGTACTATCATCCAGGATTAGCGTGGTTGGGGCCGTCCACCAGCCTGAGTCAAGACGTAGCCAAAAAATGATATTAAAACGGCGTAATCCTTCCCCCTGCTTGCTCGTAGCACAAAAAAGAAAAAATCTTTCTTTATTTCACAAGGTTAAACCTTGTGCCTCTCCCCCAGGATTATCTTAATATGCGGGATAACATTGTGTTATGTCACTGGGGATGGAATGTATCCTCATGACAGTGGGCAACAAATCCTTTTAGTCAAATCAATGTGTGGCAGTGACACGACAGATATGACAATATAGTACACGGTGATAATAGGGCCAAACAGAGCCATGCAGAGGTTCAGACCAGGCGTGGCCAACCCACATTACTCAATGTCCCACCCAGCCAAGTTTTTTGATTAAAACACATATTGTTTAAAAAAACACTAAATTGTAGGTAACTGAACGTAACAGACCAAACCTGAACAATTTGCGCAAAACAAATGGCACGTCAATTGATAAATTCAAACTCACTCTGCAATTTTTCTGCAGTTGATGAACCACCTTCACAGCCAAATGTGAAGGCACCTCCCTGACCTGTCAAGAACGGGAAATCAAAGTGCTTCTCATCGAAGTGGTATGGACAGTTTTCTTGGTTGGAATATGTAGGTGTAAATAAGGACGAGCTTTTCTGTAAAAGGTGCAGACGGCCCATTTGCGAGAGAGGGGTTTGTGGACTGGAAGCATCTATGTCAGGCGTGCGAAAAACACCAGACGAGCAAGCCCCACTCCGTTTCACTGGGCAAGTTTCAAAGCTGGCTGGGGGAATGTGTTGCCATGGACTATTCACTTAACAAGAGGAACTGGGACCATCTAAAAGTCGTTTGGGATATTGTGTTGTCGCCTACGTAGACACAGGAGAAATGCGGACAATCTCGATAAAGGAAACTTTATAGAACTGTTCATGTGCATGTGCAACTATGATCCACAGCCCCAGAATCGTCCGGAGCAGCTGCCCAGAAACGGAACTTTGATGAACCCAGATGTTCAAAATGAGCTGCTGGATTTAGCAGCCCCCCCTGATGTTGCGCAAGATCAAAACAGAAGTTTGTGAAACAGCAGGCACCTATTATACTCTTACAGCAGAATGATCTAGGGATGAGTCAAAGCGTGAACTCGTAGCCATTCGTGCCAAATACAAGAACGAGCAATCGGATTCATGGATACAAGTGATATTTCAGAAAAGATATTACAGGTGAATGAAGCACTGCAACTTGACCCATATCTGTGCATTGGCTTCAGTTCTGTTTGATCAGGAAACAAGGGAGGTGTGCAAAACAAACGTTTCCTCAAGCCGTGTATGTCCACTATAATTCTCAGATGGTTAGGTACTCTGTGCAGTAGCGCTGTGCGATATGGTTTATAAATAATATGACGATGTTGTTAGGCTATGCAGCCATTTACGTAATATATCTCGATATTTTAATATTTTCTCTTAAATAATATTACTATTTGATTAAACCCTTTTGCTGTGTATAATCACACCAGCGTGATCCTTCAAGCAAACACTGAGGGGGTGTACTGTCCTTTTGAGGTCAGATTGGACTTTCAAAATATATTATTTTTTATTAAGTTTGAATTATTATTCGCAGTTGAAATTCAAATCTTCTCTGAAATGCAGTTTGCAGACAGTAGCCAATTGAATTAGATTAAATAATGGTGTTAAGTAATGTCGTTTTGTGCAATAGCCATATTTGTTAATAGTCTACATTGTTTATCTTTAATTAGTTGCACATTTTTTCACACATAAGCTAAATTTAACAAGATTTTATTGTCTGTGGTTGGTGTAAAGGTTCTATATATACAATATTCAGAGCTTTAATATTGCCGCAAACAACTAGCGGAAGCGCAGCGCCCACCCTTTGGTTCTCATTGTAAGAAATGTTGCCGCAGATTACACTGTTAGCACAGCTAGCCACCGAGTCAGCCGTCACCAAGTTTTGAGAGCTGTGTGGAGGCAATAGATATGCTCTGAATTTCGTGTTGCGCATCATTAATTGAAAATAATTAGTGTGTTTTGTTCTTTCTTAATTCAAACATATGACAATGGCTGTACTGACAACCTGTTCCCACTTCCAATTGTCAAATACCGACTCTTGGTCAGTGCCCCTCAGCGTCTGATACCGAGGCACCCTTTATGAGACGCAACGGGCATTCAGCTAATTCCAATGTAAACAGATCCTCGTCATTATGAGACGGCTTGAGCAAATGGCGTAGTATAAAGAGCAAGAAAGTCCCGTTAGGGGGGAGGTTGGGGTGGTTGGTTGAATCAAACAAACACACACTTTCACCCAGGAGTCCCATGTGAATAAGTCAACGTTGACTTATTTCACTTTACTACTTTTGTTATGTACTTATTACCTTACTTATTATCCAATATTCAATACTATAAATTCAGTTGTATTTAGGCATGAATAATTTACTTATTACATTCCATAGCATGAGGTGAAATTCAAATTATTATGCCATTTCTTTGCTTCCATATCTTTACATAAAAGTTCCCAAAAGTTAGAATACTTTTACGGTTTTTTTTTGTTTATCTAAATTTGTGCTACATTACATCATGTCTGTGTGCTACAAATATTACATATATATATAGAACCATCTTAGAACTAATATTCATTTTAGTAGTCAAACTACAGAATTGATTGACTTGATGTTTTACAAGGGATGAAACAGACTATTGCAGTCAAACAATATGATTACTTGTGATGTGAACTTAAACCTCACTGATTTAGAGCTTTTGATCCTCTGTAAATTGGCTCCTGACCCTCTCCACGTGGAGGTAAGAGATCAACAGCAGCCCTGCAGCTGATAAGGACTCGGAGTCTCACTGAAGGACACTTCAGCAGAGTGGAAGCCGTTTACTTGGCTCCCTACTGATGTCATGCCCCCCAAAAACAGTGCACCAAGAAAACCGTTTAATCTTCCAGTCTAATTTCTTAAACCAGGAAATATTCACAGGGTCATCAGTGAGGTCTGGTCGTGGCAAAGATTTAAATCTGCACTGATGGAATTTTTCGGAAATGTAATGTTATGCCGGTCTGCTGTTAATTCACAGTGGCTGCTGAGGTGAAGGCAATGATCATTTGTTCACTGAGGTGAGTTCTGGAAAGAGTGCTTTCTGTGCTGCTGTAAGAGCCCGTTTTGTATTTTTCTCTTAAATTTCAACTCAAACTGCCTGTACACCAAAGGGGATTTCAGTGACGATGCGAAGCGCCTGAGAGTAAAGTGCAGTGTCGTGTTGAGGACACCAGCAGTTTTGTGAAATGCAAAATCTTGTGTAGCTTTAATCTCATCTTTCAGAGTTTGTTGGGTGTTGTATTTGTGTACCAGAGCTGGTGTGCTCGGTATGAGTCTTACCGAGTTGCCTTTGCTCTGCAAGAGGCTGTGGTCCTGCTGCTCCGGTGTGATGGGGGAGGACTTCAGAGGGGGGGAGAGGGTGAGGTCCCGACGCAGAGGCCGTGAATCCATCTTTTCCCCCGCTCTGTCCAGCTTGTGCGCTGAGTCTTTACCCCCTTCTTTCCCCTCTTTTCCCTCCCTCCCGTCTCGGTTCTTATGCCTCTGTCGCTGCACTGTGTGCGAGCGACCCTCTCCGTGAGCATGACTGTGCCCGGGCCTCTCCTCCCCGTGCCCATGGGGCTTGTGGGTAGTGGAGTCTCTGGGCTGTAAAGGCTTCATCTCCATCTCATAATTGCTCATTTTCTCCTCATCCTGCTCCAGCAGCCGGCCCCCCCGACCGTGCACGCCCCTGTGCCCCGATGTCCAAGAGGCCGACGAGGACGACTCCGTCCACCTGTCCCCACTGGCCTGTCTGTGATTGGATGATCCATGCTCCCGGGACTTGTGATTGGAGGAGCTGTGCTTGTGTCCGTTGGTCCGGCTCGCTCCTCGTCCGCTTAGCTCACCTCCCGCTTTTGACAACACCCCCCTCCTCTTGTCCTCGCTCCAGCTGTTGGCCCGTGGGTGCTCCCCTTTCCCTCCTCCTACTCCTCCGCCGTCGCCTTCGACTCCCCCGCTTCCCCCCTCCACCATCACCTGGATCTCCGTCTGCCCTCCTCCCCCACCTTTCTCACCGTCCTTACTCTTGTCCCCGTGGTCCACGGCGGTCTGTCGGTGGAAGCGGGCACTCTTGCTGCGCTGGGACGGCCGGGCGGGAGGAGGCGGTGTGTGTGGCGGTGAGGAGGAAGGGGGGCTGAGGTCAGGGGTGGCGGCGTCGTTCGAGGGGTCGTCGGAGCCCGCGCTCTTCACATAGAGGTCAGGGCTGTCGGCGGTGCCGACGCTACTCGACAGCCCCTCGCCCTCCACCTCGCTGGACACCTGGCGTTTGGGGCGCTGCACCTCCATGCCTGTAAAGGACAGATAACATCAGAAAGGTGACAGACATTTTTGGGAGGCGGTGGAAGCTATGAAGCTGTCTGTGTGCTTGTTGGCATTACGTGACGAATACTACTTTAGACTTGTTTAAATGTGAGTGCAAGTATCAGTACAGCCAATGATGACAGGCATATTATTTCAGGGGACTGAATGAAAGTGAATGATGAGGATCTTTTTTTGAAGCATAACCCCCCTCCAACATTATCATATTTTCTTTGGACCCCATCGTCGACAAAAAGCGCAACACAATTTATAGCAAACATGACAAAAATGATAAAAATGTCCATCAAATCAATTACACAACATACTGAGTGGCATGACAAGGCCTGCTGGAGATGTTTACTCCAGACGGCTGGTCCACAGAGTGCATCGTAAAAAAAACAATAAAACGCAAAGCCATCTATTTAATCTTTTAAAACATTTTTTTTTTTTTTTTTTTTACTATAAATCTCCCAATGGAAGAGTGAATCTGGGATGATAAAAAAGATTTTAATCCTAATCATTTCTGCACAGTCCCTCAGTTTTTATCTGCAAAAAAATGCAAAGGAAGCGGTTAGGCACACGATGATGCCCAGGATGTGTACGCATCAACACAAACAAAATGTCAGCACTGGTACTGGCTACCTGCGGTGCTGTACAGGTGTGAGTGACAGAGGCAGAGACGCAAAGCTGGAGGGTGGTTAACACTGACCTTTATCACCATCCCACACATACACACGTGTGTTTTGTTTGTTCATGCATGTGAAGTCACATGTGTTAACTATATGTCTGCTTAGCTGGGTTTGTTAACTATGGACATAGGAGTAGATATGCGTGTTGTGATTTCGATGAGTTGTGTGTGCCCACCATTTCCTGGGTGCTGGAAGGAAGGGGAGAACTGCTTGGCGGTGACCCTTGCCATGCGACTCTCCTCCTGGGCTTTCTGAGCTGCTCCCACCGCGGCCTCTGCTTTACCCTGCGCATGAGCCGTCCTGACGCACAGAAGACAGGGAACAGACAGTGCAGAGTTGAATAAATAATTCAAACTTTTCACTTTGAACATTCAGAATCATTGGCTGGCATTGGTGTCCAGAACAAATTCCTTTGAGAAAAAAAAAAGTGCAGCGGGGTTGGAAGGCATCCTTGTTCAAAAGAGCTGAACAGAATAGAAAAACATTGTCCAAAAGTACTGTCAGTAAAAAATAAATGAAAAATACAATAACTGACCTTTGGGACATTAAAGGTGCCAACAATGCACCACAGTATTTTAGGTTTTCACTGATATAGCCCTGGTTTAATATAAAGTTATCAACATAAGTTTCAATACACACAAGACTCAGAAGACCAGTTCACCTCCATTAACTTTGTATTCACAATATTCTTTGCCTGAACTAGGCCGCTTCTACATTGCGCCATTTTGTAATCTCATGCTTGTTTAAGAGCGGTAGTAAGATAACTTACCATTACTCGCTAGAAGTTTGTTATTAAGCTTTTAAATTAAAAAGCTGTTATTAAGTTTTAATAATTTTTCAGGCGAGAAAGTAACAATTTAAATTCACAATATGGTGATCCGTTTATCCAAATAACGGCTATTCGCTGGTTGTGTGAGAGCGGCCGGTTAGCGTACAAAAAGCACTGCATGCGCAACCATGTGGTATTAAAATCATCATTTACAAATGCTAACTGTGTTTCCAAAATGAGCTGGCTTGGTGTGGATGTGGATGATCTACTGCAGGAAGGCGGGGTTATTTTATTTATTTTGCCCTCACCAATATATCCAACCCACCAACATCATTTTCAGATAAAACATGGCGCTGCGGCAGTGGTTGCTGGGACCCGCTAACTTCACGTTTTTCATACTGATTAAAGGTAGCTATAGCTAGCTAGGAAGATGACCCACCAATTCTCAATCGCAGCTGTCTAACGAACATCTGACATTTTTTTATGGGAACTCAAATGATACATCTGCATACAGTCACATCCCCATTGAGCCACTGTAAATCATTTCTTCTCAGGTGCCATTATGAAAGGAGCAGCGTACACTCCTTCATTCATATCTGAGTCATCTGCTCTATTGTGGTCGTGGCTGACGAATATTATTATAAAAGACACCTGAGCCAGATGGTGAGAAAAAAAAAACACACACACACAAACACTATGAACAGCGTGACACATTACATGATACCTCACGCAGTAACTTATTTATTATAGAGCTAGAGTATGTATTGTATTCATATGTTTAATCATTTGCCTGAAAATGTGTTTACTCTCACAAAATAATTCATCTCTCTGCCTGTCTGTGGGGCTTTTCACATCTCCATCCCTCTAACTGCTCCTTTTCAGCCTCCTTTTCATATCTCCCTCGCTCTTTCTTTTATTTCCTCCCATGTTCCTTTATGCCTCTTCCTAATTGCTCCTTCCATCTTTATCACAATCCCCTTTTCATCCGGCTCTTGTCCCTCACTCTCATTCTCTTTCTCTCTCTCTCTCTCTGGTTATATCAAATAGATATTTTCTCTCAATTACAACCCTCCTCTCACCTTTGTCTCCCTCTTTCCATTCGCCTATTTTTCGCTGTCTTTCGAGGGGCTCTCGACTCGTGTAAAATAACCTCTCCATCCTTCCCTCCCCCTTTCTCTCTCTGGGCAGTAACAGTCTTGATGCAGTGTTGCATGTCGATGGCTATTGATTTTTTTTTCTCCCTCTCTCTGCCTCAATGTTTCTCTTTGCCCCTCGCTACACTCTCTGCCAGCGCTGCTATGCCAGGGCCCACAGTATACTCAACACCACCATGTGTGTGTGTGTGTGTGTGTGTGTGAGTGCGCGCCTGTTGGTCGCGGGGGAGGTGAGGTGTGAGAAGAGAGAAGATGACTGTCTTCCTGTTCCACATGATATAATCGCATGTAGAAATTTTGACAGGAGTCTCATATTCCCAAGGTTTAAAGGTCATGAATAAACCGCTTCCCATGTGAACGTACTCTTGGCACAACCTGCTCTCACCTTGGTGCTCACACCAAGCCACAAAACACTATTTTTAATCTCTCTCTCTCTCTCTCTTTCTCTCTCTGTCTCTCTCTCTCTCTCTTGCTTTCCCCCACAATTTCCTGTCCCACTACCAGTCATCCCGGGGAACAACCTGTTTCATGATGAATTTCTGCCTGGAGAGAAAAAGAGATGCCTGTTCAATGGGGGCTTGGTGATTGTCCAAAGGAAAGGGAAAAAAAAGGGGGGGAAAAGGGTTTGCAGATGTATGGCAAGAGGAGAGAAAGTAGTGAGGTGATAAGGAGGGAGGAGAGTGTGTGACAAAGGAGAGGTACAGAGGGTGTAATATAGAAAGGTATGGGGAGAGACTGAAAGGGAAGAAAGAAGATGGAGTGAAAAGGGGTTACGTATTCAGCATCAATGAATCATTAACAAATTAAGTGCCGAAAGATTGATAACCTCTACATAAAAGCGAAAAGTAAAAAAAGGGGGAGGTTATGACACAAAGGAACAGGGTTTATGAGAGAGATGGTCGAACTGTAATTTTAAGAACCACACGCAATGGATGCATTAAATAGGGATGCAGATTGTCTCCGCTCTGGTCTCATACTGGGCTGTTTAGCAGCCCCATAATGTTCACCATCTAATGGGCAAATTAAAAATATTCACCTCATGGGGGCATTAGATAATAAGTCAAGCAATCACCAGAGTCATTTTGCTTCATCCTCTGGGGACAATGAATGTCTGTATAACATTTCATGGCAATTATTTTAAAAGTTGTTCAATCTGGACCAAAGTGGTGGACCAAACCGACAGACTGCCATCCCCAGAGCCACGCCGCCAGAGTGGCTAAAGATACCAAACATATGCTGATTCAAGCTTCTCAAATATGACGATTTGCTGCTTTTCCCTCTTCTATATAACTGCAAATTGAATGTTGTCCTAATATTAAAGAATTGTGGAATTAGTTAGCTTAATTAGCTAGCTTGCTAATTCCACACTACAGAACGTGAACGTCATCTCGCAATGTGCATTCAAATGCTGTGACAAGAGTGTGTGGATGAAGCATTAACTTGTAAAATTCTACTCATCTGGCTCCCAACTGTCCCTAACCTTACTACTCTGCTTGTTTTAGTCGTTACTGCAAAACCTCCCTGACTTCGAAGTCGGTTTAGTTTATACAGAAGTTAGCCAGCTACAACGGTCGCAATGGCAACGATACACATAAAAATGTCCGCCACTACATTTTCCTGCTACGCCGATTTGAATGTGAATGTCCATTCAATTTTATTTCTATGGATTGGACAATTGCTGTTCGGGGAAGGGGTTTAGCGAACGTTCAACTTTACTACAGTAGGGCTTACACTTACACAAAGGTATGTGAAGGTTTAAAATGCTACATATAGCCCCGGGACACGGAGGCCAAGAGGACGAAGGAGATAAAGGCGGACAGCAAAGAAGACGCGAGTTACAGCAAGCATTAGATGAAAGAGATACACACACACACACATACACACAAACACACACAGGAAGACACACACAGGAAGACAAACACAGGCGCGCTGAGGTGAAGCGAGGAGAGAGAGTCTAATCCAGGACTCATGCTAAGCTCCTCCATCATCTCTGTCATTACTCTGAACCAGCTGATGAGGGTGATTCATACCTGAATAACTAACTGAGCTTTCCGGTGTGCATCACTGCTTAAGTGTATGTATGTGTGTGTGTGTGTGTGTGTGTGTGTGTGTGTGTGTGTGTATGTGTGCGTGTGTTGCTCGCTGATGAAACCAGGTCACAGGATTGCGGTGAATGGCTCCATCCACACAGCACAGTGAGTCACCGGTGTGTTTATCTGGTGCCAACTAATCACAAACAACAACAACAACCAACTAATCACAGGTAGCCCTGACGCCACATCAGTTACATTAGCACATGTGACCGCAGTGATCAGGGCACATATGCGCCTATCATACACACACGTACAAACATGGGATTTACTGTAACAGCAGGCACATGGACAGCTGACACAGGCTTTCTACCAACTACGGGATTTGGAGCCGAACCGGACCTTTGACCTCTCTGCCTCCTGACATGGAATCGACGTTAAGAAGTTGGATAAACGTTCATAAAAAGCCTATGAACATATTTAGAAACACACACACACACACGCACTCCAGGAAAGTTGGACAAAGTGCTGCATCATCCTTGAACCAGATTGCTCTCATTTAGCTCCAAGACTATCTGAAGCTAACATCCCGTGACTGTGTTTCACCTCTCAGGGTGTTCTCCTGGTGTTCCACAAGGAAATACCCTGCCGCACTGTTCTGGGACACAGGGAGAGGCTGTCCTGTCCCGGGCTATGCTGCTGTCTGAATCTGGGTTAGACATTTCTGTGTGTCTGCGTATGTGTGTACCACGGAGAAAGAGCTGATTTATAGACCAGGCTACAACTGTACTGTATGTACTCTACAGTTCGGATCATAACAGAGTGCCAACCTTTGTTTTTATTATCAGAGAAAACCGGCAACCCGCATCGCCTCCCTGGAACGTCTACACTGAACTTGGCAAATATTCAGAGCATCATAATTATAATATGTGCATCTTACGTTGAGACGCAGCAGTGTTGAGAGCCCTTTATGCTGCGTAAGACCTCATCAAAGACATAGAAAAATAAGTTTTGTTTTTTAAATCTAGTGTAAATTTAGATTGTTGACTACTTCTAAATGTAGATGTGAGATGTTTCTAAGGAGACATCATCATTCTGGCCATATAATGTAATGCATCACAGAAAAGGTAAAGAGTGCAACAGGTGAAGCAGTCATCAGTAAGAAAGTCTACGCACTCTAAACTCTTTTGGATTGGATCAGAGAAAACGGATTCCTCTCTTATTGTAAGTATTTAAACTCCTTTATTTATTTGGAGGTTTTCGTGCCTTTCTCAAGGTGTTGCTGACCTCAGCTCTATAATTATTGACAAAACAGAAAGATCCCTTGCGCAGCACAAGGCTAGAGTGAGTGATCGTCTTATATTTGCTGAAATTCCCTTTACATTCGACAACAAACAATAAACCAAATGCTCTGAGGGAAAAAGAAAAAGATCTGGTATCCTTGGCTGTCGCGGGACTGAAATAAGCTTGTCCACTCATGTCAGTTGGCCTGAATAAAATGATTGGACGAACTACTGTACCTGCCTCCCTACCTGATCCAGTGGCGTAAGTATTTAGGACATGCCCCCGTGCCAGCTAGGGCTTACTTACTTAGGCTATTGTAATGGGAAAGTAGAGCGTTTAAAAAGAAAGCTATCAGGACTATAGCTACAGTGTGTTATATCGTCTCGTCACATGTTTAAATGGAGACTTAACCTTGGACAACATCAACATACATATTACCCGGAAATCATCATTGCATATCTGTGTATGGCAAAAATACCAAAGCAAATAATATCAATTTAATTGAACTGTTACTTTATAGTTCATGCAGAATAGCCATACAATTTTGCGATTGAGTGCTAATGACTGAACAAAAAAAAGAAAAAGAAAACAATGATGGGGATGGGTTTGCCTTATCGAGGATTAGTATAGCAAATGACACCTATTTCTATTTTATTGAATTATTTTGTGAACACAGACATATTTCAGCAGTACAAATTTGAATCAATCACAAGGGCTCTGTCTCTGCGTCCCCTTTCTCTACAGGCCCACCGGCTCCAATGTAACCGCACAGCCCACACTGTGGCTGAAGGGACAGGTTGTCCGTGTTGCCGACTTGGCGACTTTCCCGCTAGATTTTGTGACTTTTGGAGCTGGTGCTGCGAGCTAGTTTCATTGGGAAAGAGTTGGCATGGGTTAGGTCCTAGTATCAGTGACCCAACACGTCTTCTACGACTACTTCAAACGGATCCCTCAAATTGCCCATTGAGGGACGGATAAAGAAAGTTTTGAACTGAATTGGAAGTAACAAGTCACAAACAATTGAACAACTCTAGAACAATTGCATGAATCCAACTTTATAATGGATTCTATAAGGACCGGATGGCTTGAGCTGAATGTACAGACATTCATGGTCCCCATAGGCTAAAGCCTAATAACTTTGATACTTCGCTGACCTTTTGTTATTGTCCTCCCCACCAGCAGATAGAGCACCTGAGTGGTGCTTTGCCTCACAACATCGCTAGCATGGCTGTAGACTCTCGCTTTTGTCTCTCCTCTGCTACTCTCACTGCCCTAAATAAAAAGGGTTCTTTCAAGTACTTTTTGAATTGAGATTGGTGTTTATCTGCTTTAAGCATGCAAAAAGTAGCACCCTACTTTAACCAAGGACACTCTGTCCCACCACAAAAATAATTTAAGCTTTTCGTTTCACACGGAATACAAAGAATGGCAAAGAATACATCTTAATTATAAGTTACTTGCTTGTTTTCTGTCATATAAAAAAGAACAATTTAATTTCTCTGTATTGAGTAATACGTCCAAAAGTGTTCAGCCTAGCTTAGCACAAAGAGAGGAAGCAGTGGGAAACAGCTAGCCTCCGCTGAAGCAACAGAAATATTCCCTCCACCAACTCCAACACTGTGTTACTGAGGTGTTTTCCCAATACGTAGGACCGATCTCTCTACCACAGGGAGGAAACTTGACGATTTCCTCATCTACAAAGAGTAGAGTTTTCACCTTGTGAGTCTGTGTGTGAGTCATCGTGGCAAAATGTGTTCCTGGAGACGCAGTGTGTAGCAGGAACTACCTCAGGTGTTTATATTTCCGTCTGTCTGTCTGTGGAAAGATTTTGTGCTGTAATAAGTGCATTCATAAAACCACAAAAAATGCTTTTCTGTGGGAAAAGAAAATGTGTATGTTTGTTTGGCTGTTTATTGCTTTGCATCGACGATCTGTTTGGAGGAATAGGTTACCCGCTTTGTATATTAATAAATGTATATTACAGCCTACATACTCTATTAGTACTGAGAGTATAAATCACACCGATACACTCTTTATACACTGTATATGTTGTTACTGTGGAGGTACACACAGCGAGACAAATCATTTTCATAATATAATTCATACTCGACTACACTGATTTCACTTAGAACGTGAACCAGGGAACCACGCGCATTAAAACAGGATATTTGACTTAATGCTCTGTTGAAATCTGCGAGGGACATTACAGTATTACGGTAAAACACTTCCTGACAAGCTCAAACTGTGAAAGCACTGACGTTAGACTAGATTCAAATTGACAGGCTGCCGTATTTTACAATCTAACAAAAACAGCGCTCGAGGTCTCAATCTGTCACGACGTAAAAACATGGAAGCATATAAGCGGGGAGAGATCTAATCGCCGTAATATACGAACTCTAATGCGTCTACATTTCTTCCTTTCCTTCTCTTTCTATATCCACAGTGTGAGATGAGTTAGGTGAGCGGCTGTAGCGAGCTGTGGCCTCAGCAGAAGACTGTCGTCAGGACTAATAGGATTGGATCTTTAATGATTCGACTCGTGTAACCTCTTGCTTGTGTGCGTGTGTGCGTGCGTGTGTGTGTGTTTGTGTGCGAGCCTCTCTGCTCTCTCTCAGGTTGCCTGCCATTGTTGGCATAATGCGGAAATCTCTCTCACCCTTCCTTTTTCCGTCTCACTTTCTTATTGTCTTTTTGTCTCTAACTCACACTTCTACACTCCCTTCATCTCTGCGACTCTTTGACACTCTTGTGTCTTTTCTCCCTGGCGAGCTTGCCCATCTGCATCTCAAAGGGGGATCTTCCCTCGAACACGTGCCAACACGAATGCATACACTGTACATACATGTCAGTTACAGTTATCTACCATGATGCCGGCGTGTGTCACATTATTGATCTGGTTCAAGGTCAGCTGCTAATCAGATCCCACATTTTTTCAGACAGCCGGTTTCATTCACAAACTCAGTGTCACTATCCCGCTATCTGAGGCTGCTTTCGCTCTGCAGCCGTTCACCCCAATTGTTGCTCATATCTTTCCATTGCAGGACAGGACATCTGTTCTACAACTTAATCCAATAGAGGCCAAAATGTGTGTTGGCACTGGGAGGCTAAGTATCTTCGTGGATAACGCTTAAGTTACAGTATCTGCTTCTTTTCCGTTGTTGGGTGTTGAAATACAAGTCACTGGTTGATTTTGTAGCAAATATCCACACAGATGAGGTTTGAAATTTAGGCTTGGTTAACACTTCCAGCTAATAAAAAAAAAACCAAAGGAGAAAGAAAATCCAATTAGATTTAATTTTCCAAGCCAAAAGGGAATAATTACTTTATAAAAAACTGTTAATTTTTTGCCTTAATAATATTAGTCATAATCAAACCTTTAGTTTTAGAAGTGAAAGTCAGAGGAGTTTCCAAGTATTTTCCTTGTTTTAAAGTCAAGCCCGTGACGACAAACTGTCAAAGATTGTTGTATTTGTCTAAAGCTGTAATCCGTAGGACAATGACCAGCACCTGAAACAAATAGTTTGACATTTTGGTATATACACGCATATTTGCTTTCTAGCTGAAAGATACATGAGAGGATTGAAGCCACTCTCATTCCCCCTGTAGTCAGAACCATAGGGATCCTTGTATCAACTCCTAGTAGTATATCTTACCAGGGGTTGTACTTAAACTTCTGACTTAAAGTACAAGTCCATTTAACTCTGATATTAACTTTTTCTTTCCTTCAGCATGGTTCCCTAACATTTGCGCCAGAACCTCTATATTAAATACATCATATTAAATCACTTTTCTCAGATTTTAAATACTCAAGACTGTTGCTATGGTATCAGAGAAATACTGGTTAAATAACAATACAGCCAGTGGGGACCTAACATAGATATTTCACTTGTGACCTTCTGTATCACATTTGAGAACTGGCTCAGGCAAACCATCTTTTAGCGGATATAAATTCAACTTTGGAATGAGATTCCTGTGAAGCAAGCAGCCAAATTGTTGGCTCAGTGTGTGTCCCCAGATTGAACTCATCATCCAAATGTTCACCTTGACACTTGTTGATTTTTCTTATTCAAACCTTGTCGTACAAGCCCAATCTGCAAATAATGTTTGAAAAAAGAAGCTTTGACAGCAAGTGCTGCCACAAAACTACTGTGCCCATGGCCCTCTAACCTGGTTCCTTGAAACAACAAGGTCTGGGACCAAAATGGGTCACAGGCCTACTTCTGATGGGTCCCCATATGGCAAGAGTATCGAATGTGTATCCATCGCTACAGGTCCCAGGACAGCTAATTCATTTCTGAGTCCTGAGCTGAAAAACAAAAATTGTTGCTTTATATTCCGGTCCAAACGTTTCATGCTGCTGTAAAGAAGGTCAGGGCACGCCCATTAACATCGTAACCCCAACTGTGCTCATTGTTTTAGTTCAATGAGCGCCGGCTCTCATTTCCATTCACCAGAGCAGCTTCATCTGAGTCTTAACAGCTTCTGACGGTCTCGCTTCGCTTGCTGTTTCACATGTACCATCACCCTACTTTCTTCTTAACCCTAATCCTGTTTTTAATCTGTCATTGATCTCAATTATAATGCCAAATGGGGCCATCCACAAGGGTTTACATGTGTAGAGCCAACTCCTCCATTGATTCAGACACATGGAGACATCAGTAAAGGGTAGGGTTCCGTCTTGCACACAGACGGTTATTGTTACGTCCGTAGCCTGCATAGCTGTTGTAGATGTTTTTTTTTGCCGTGTACAGTAGTGCCACAAATTGATGAACAGCTACGCATAACGACGAGACATAGCTATGAACTTGATGAATGAAATCATTTATGGAGGGAGAAGTTAACTATCCATCGCTGACATGGGGCCTGATGTCTTAAGACCTGGTGAACATCCAGCCAAAATTCAAAAACTTTACTGCAGGTACCAGGAGAAGTGGGGAGGTAAATACCCGTGGATCATTACCGCCTTACAAGATCCAAACGAAGCATTTCGCAAAGTCCGCAGGAAAGACTACTACTATTATTATAACTATTGTTTGTTGACACTGAATGTAATGTACTGGAGGCCACGCACACAATGGCAATGTGAACACAGCCACACCCAACTCCCTTGTCCCGAATGTCACCCATTTTCATCTGGCTCTCAGCGGAGTGTAAACGGAACTACGAGGCGTTCGTGATGTCCGCACATGTCCATGTAAGCGTCCGTTTGGGAGTATAACCGGGGCTCAAAATGGGAGGTGAGGAATATTATAAATGGACATTACGAAATTGCTTTGCTGATTTGAATCATTTCGCTCAGTTCAGTTCAAAGTTTCGAAGTCACTGACTATTCATTTCATTCATTTTCTTTTTTTCTAACCCAAGCAAACGCATCACCGTTCAACTGCATTTCACTATCAGTCAGTGAAGGCATCACACAGCTGCAACATTCAGCGCTGATTCTGAGTGTGGTTTAGTACAAAACTGGGTCCATACGAATATTGCTTATAAGGTTAATGGCTAAGCAGCCATTTAATGACAAGACAATTATTACATTGTGATTGTCTTTTAATGTCTTTTATGAAACCTTTTAATGAGGAAGTAACATACTGTTTATCGCCGCTCCACAGTCTCCACTGTTAGAAAGCTACCGATTCAGTCGGTGACAATGGTGATTCAGTATAGTCAGTTCAGCTTGAAGATTGTGTGTTAATGATTTGTTTGGACATGCTCTGAACACCTCTTGTGGAAATGTGAAGAAAGACGTGAGTGAGGTGAGTGAAGCTATTAGTGTTAACGGTCATAGGTGCAAAGAGGAAACTAAAAAGTTGCATCAATAGTTTGATTAATCATAAATGCTCATCATTGCAGCATAGTGTTTTATGCAATAGACTGTTGCATAAGATTTGGCAAGTTGGCGCATCTACAATAAAGTATGACCTGACTTTACAGGTTTACTTGACCTGGCACATATTTCTAAATCCTGATTGGTGTGCAGAAGTACACCAATTTGTGACATGACCTTTTCCAACAGCCCCACCCACTTCAAACCAGTAAAAAGAGGCAAACAAACAAAACACAAAAAAGAGAAATCTCTCGTGTGCAATAAGAAAATCAGTCTAACTTTGGCAGGAATGTTTGTGCAGATTTAAGGACTGTAGGGATATCAGGGACTTTCAAGGGCTATGTCAATTTAGATTATACGTTAGCCATGACCTAGTCAGCATACACACACAGACTAGACTTTTACTTCAACTAAAGGAATGGAGGGAAATGACAAACACAAGAGAGACAGACTCATCCACAAACCACCATAAGGCCTCTACCTGGACAGAGCGATCTCCGCCTTCTGCCGGGCAATGTCGGCTGCTTTCTGTGCTCCCTCCACGGCTCGGTCCACCTTCTCTCTGATCTTACTGGCCCGGAGTGGGATGAGGTTCTTCCTTTTGCCGCTCACCAGGATGTTCTGTTTGTACTTCCCTTCCTCTTTCGTGCCATCGGGAAACGCGGTGCAGCCGTAGCCGTGGCGCTTGTTGCTAAGCCACTCCCCCTCGTACTGGAGCCCGTCGGAGCGCCGGCTCACACCGAATCCGGTCCGCTTGTCGTTCTTCCACTCCCCGCAGTAGGTCTCCGTTGCCGTGGCGTCCACGTCGTCGTCTGCGACGGCCAAGTCTGCATCTGCGTCTCCGAGACTGGAAAGGTGAAAGGTCGCATTGGGTTGGCTGGTGTGTTCAGTGAATAATCCTACATGCTACAGGTAAGCTATGAGAGCTCGACCAGATTGTGCATTAAAATAAAGCTGGAATCTGGAAGTGGTTAGCTTAGCTTAGCATAAAAACTGGAAGCAGGGCTGACTCTGTCCAAAGTTGAAAAATATGCCTACCACCACCTCTAAAGTTCAACAAACTGATATGTTGTATCTCGTTTGTTTGATTAGTACACAAAGACAAAGTAAAAATAGGAATTTGTGATTTTAGGGGGAGTTACGAACAAGCTTGCCAATCTGCTTGGCACTTCTGTGCAGCACCACAGCATGGGTTGCCAGGTATGGTCTGTGAGCATGGGTATTTCTTTACAGGCATGACGGAACTAAAGTTTGCAACCTCACCATGACAACACTACCGGAAGCCCGACTTTTGCTTGTCAAGAAATACATCCCGAAGGAAATTCCCCCCTAAATGTTTTTGTATATTTCTGTTTTGTATAGATCAAATAAATGAGATACGACGTAAACATCTAGATCACAGTTTCGTCCTGTTTACAGTCTTCTCTGCTAACAATGTCTTCACTCAATTGACATACTTATCCCACAGACATGAGATTGATACCCAGAATCCAAAATGGAAAATTCTTCTTTTTTTTTCAGGATGTCTTATGAAGAATGTACATGTCAAGAACTTGACCATACAGTCACAGTGCTTCACAGATATTCCCTTGTCCCCGTCTATTCATATGACACCAACCCCTGGTTTAACACTCCCTCATGGTGAGCCACTGCACAGTCCTTCTGAAGTTGGTAGGGAATAAGAAGTGTTTTGCTCAACGAGGATTCACAAGCTTGTTTTCGTCTCGCCTCCTCTGGCCCATTAATTAGATCTCTACTTCCCTTTAGTATGTTTTCACTGGCCCCGGCAGAAGATTTAGGCCTATAATATGTTCAAATGAGAAGAATATTTAACACATTGGTAAATAATTGATTAATCGCAATACATTACATAAAACGTTCGTATTTGATCTTGCATTCATACACGTGCCCTCGGAGGCTTTTATTTGTACGTGTACAGCAGTGAGATGCTGACTCGTGTCCTCTAGTAACTGGTGCCTTTTCAATCCAGCGTACTTGGAATTCTACACCAAGTCTTTCCAGCGGTACGCGACTGATTCAACACATTCAAGTCAAGGACGCTGCTGTTTTCACGATGAACCCAGCAGCACGTCCGCTCTGTGTCTGACTACGAGTTGTCCAAAGAAAACCGAGTGGACAACAGCGGAGCGGAAAGACGAAGACAACTGGCTTATCGCTGGATATCACAATGTAAACCTTTTATCCGGCCAGCTGACCAGTAAGCTGACCTTTTTCACCTATTGGCCCCTTTGGACCGCGTGCCAATCCATTTTACAGACACTTATGTAGGACAGGTGCCTGTTGTTGCCTTATTGTCCTTCACATGAAGGACGGCTTCTCTTTTCGGTACGTCATCCTTCCTTGTCCTCTCACTCCACCTTCCTCCCCACTTTCATTCATTCCATTACCTCAGGACAGATATGACACACTCTTCTCTCCAATTATTAAAGAGTTGCTTGTTTTGTTTTTTAATGAGCGTGAAACAGGATTCTGGGATTCTTGAGGAAGGGTTGGGTGGGTTGCCCCAAAATCATATGAATGCATGGTAAAAGATCATTTCGACATAATAATATGTGGAGAAACAGTTTTGTGCATTCAAATCATACATCATCTATTCCTGTTGTTACCTGATAGTAGAGTTGATATCAGATGCAGCAGAAGACACGGTGCTCATCCCGGCCTCGCTCCTGAACGAGCTCTGTTTGGACCTCTGGGAGGCCAGGGAGCTCCTGGACTCGGACTTCCTCAGCTTGAGCCCGGACAGGATGGACCTCCGGAACAGCCCGCCTTTCCTCTTCCCCTTCAGCAGCTCGGCCTCGCTGTGTGCCGTCAACACGAAACCCCCGCGAGACACGGCGGGGCTGCTGCCGCTGCTGCCCGTGCTGCACATGGAGATGCTGGTGGTCAAAGTGCCGGGAACGGGAGGCGGACCGGGGACCACCGCCCCGGTCCGGTCCAGCAGAGCTGTGCCGTTGCTGTGCTCCGAACCGGAGCGGAGAGAGTTTATGGAGGTACGGAGCGGGGAGCGTATGACGGCCGCCATGCCGTAGGGGACACTCTGGCGAACTCCGTAGCCGTGCCGCATCCCGCCAACCCATTGGCCTTGAAATGTTCCTAAAGAAAAGAGAGAAAACTCTATCAACACCAATTTTCTATATATTATTTTTTATTATTTTCTATGTAGTAACCTATAGGTCTGATTATATAACAGGACTTTAAGGTTAGTGCTGCACAGGAGGACGAGAACAGAAATCTTTTGCCACATTTCCACTGCATGATGCTAAAGCTGGTTCGCTGGCTAGCTAGGTAGGAAGATGACCTTCCCATTTTTGATCCCGCCCACTAAGCAGTGATTGGTCAATTCTTTTTTTTAACTGGTGGAAACAGCTGTCGGTGGCATTCAACCTTTTTAAAACGTGGCAATTCAATTGTGCTAGTTTAATCACTTTTACTCTTTCTTTTTACTTTATACTGTGCTTACTTGGTGGATAGTTCGTGTGTTTATGGAGGGACAATAGAGGCTCAAATTTGTTGCTCGTGAGCCATGGCTGGACGAAAAGTACCTTTTTTGTGTATGGTGATGAAATGATTCTTATTGACAAAACGTTATGGTTTTTGGCCTGAGTAAAGCTTTGAGAAACATCAGCAGTATCAGAGTGCTTCACTTCCTCTTTATGCCGAATACAGTTGTATTTTTCATCAAATGATTTGAAAGATAATAAATTGAGTAGTTGTACTGCCCATCTGCTCCCATTCATTCACAATGCGTCTCTCTGCACAACCCGCACTTACTGCTGCATAACAGTCCTTTCATCCCCATGTTGCTGAAAAGTAGGCCATCTGAGTTGTTTCTGTCATTCCTCTCTCTCGCTCTCTCTCTCTCACACACACACACACACACACACACACTGAAACGGAAGTGTGTGTTCCAATAAGAGTGCAAGTGATCCATCCCGCCTGCCCGTACCTCTGATGTAACAGCACTCTGATTCATTCTGTTGCAAACGCACTCGCTCCTAACCAAACTACATGACCATATAAGGAGTGCAACCATGTTCTCCATCTCTATCGCAAACACACACACACACACACACAAACATTTCCCTGGTGGGCTCAAGTGTCAGTGAAGTGGGAAGCGCTGAATGAAGCCAATGTCGTGAGCCAATCATATTCTTGCTTACGTTCCCAGACGCACTCACACGGGCACAACAAGCACATCCACGGGCGCTGTTAGAAGAAGAAAAAAAGACTTGAGTGAGAAGCGGTGTTGTCTCTGAACCTGCCCTTGTCATTATGACAATATGCTTCCTCTTATACTTCCCCCTCCCCCCCCCCCCCCCCCCCCCCCCCACACACACACACACACAAACAAAAGCAAAGTCTGTGTCATAGACAGCTGGCCAGCACATCTGGCCAGGCCTTTGTAATCATGTCAGCACACAGCTGTAAGACCATATGACAGACGGATCAAAGAATATACAGACACACACACAAAAACACCCGTGCAACAGCGTGACAAGATTACCATTTCATTAAATGGCCGCCAGCGTGCTAGAGCAGGAGAGTGAGACAGAGGGCAACGAAGAAGAGACACAGTCCTGAGCATCCACAGACAGAACATCACCTGTGTTTCTGTGGGACAGTGTCTCTGCTGACCGTGCAGAAAGAGGTAGAATCAGACAGGAGGAGGAAAAAAATATATCAGCTGTCTGCTACAGGTCATATTTCTGGTCAAAGACTTACTGAAAAGTTGATGCTTGGATGCTATGCTAAGCTAACAGACTGCTGGCTGTAGCTTCATATTCACTTATCGACATGAGATTGGTATCAATCGTTTCATCTGACTCTCGGCAACAAATCAAATAAGCATATTTCCCAAATTTATGTTCCAGTTTGATTGACATCCAATAATTCATTTTATTTACTATAAAACTGTCAAGTATGTTGATTTCTTGTATTTTAACTGCTAAAAAATGGTGGGGGGGTTCTGCGGGAGTATGCGCTGTGTCCATATTCTGGACGGTAATTCAAACATGTTTTCAGCGGGTGTTGGACTCCAGGGTTGTTCCTTTGCTCCGATTGTGTTGGCGGTCTTCATGCACAGGAGGAGTGTCCGGTAAAGGGACCTCAGAATGGCTTTTCTGCTCTTTGCAGATGATGTGGTTCCGATTGCTCCATCAGACGGTGACATTCGGCACGCACTGGGGAGTGACGTGGTCAGCACTTACAAGTCTGAGGCCATGGTTCTCTGCCGGAAAGCGATGGATTACTCCCTCCCGGTGGGGAGCAAGTTACTGCCCCAAGTGAAGGAGTTTGAGTGTCTGGGTCTTGTTCACGAGTGAGGGGAAAACCTTAGATGTCAGTCATCCCAATAAATATTTTACTCACTATATTTTTACTTTAGTATGCTCCCACCGAGTATTTTAAACTATCTATCCCTCATTTGTAAAGTACTGAATTAAACTACACACTACAGATGTATAGCTACCTCAGTGTTGGTAAACACTGTAAATAGCAGAGGTGGGACCAAGTCTTTGTTTTGCAAGTCACAAGTAAACCTCAAGTCTATGTAATCAAATGCCAAGTCCAGTGCCAACTAAGCCCTAAACTTTGAGTTTTGGGTCCTGAACAAACCATAATGTGAGTAACAAAGTAGTATTATATATTTTATTTACAAAAATGAATACTTCTTAAAAAGTTTGTTAAAAATTATTATTCTCTGAATAACACAATACGTTTCAACGGCACCGCAAACTACAGCCACCAAAATGACCTCAAAGTTGAATGAACAACCTCTCTTGAACAGTTTCAACGAAAGCTGAACATTATAACCTTTATGAATGGCTGTTGTATCAGACTGCTTAGCTCGGTGTGACTATGAAACTGGCGATTTAAGAGTGTGAGTGAATAACTATATGTGTGTTTTTTTACTTTTTTATGATCCCTTGGAAGCATATACCACCCCGGACCTGTAATCCCTGAGTAAATGAAATATTCAGTGGGGCACAGGCTGTTTTGAATGTGGGCCTGTCGCTCTCCATGGTGCTGAAAGACAGTCTGAGAGGCAGGCTGTTGGTGCTGATATTCCTTCTAAATCAAACCCATATACAGTTTGTGTGTGATATCGGTGCATTAATACGGAAACACATCGATAACATGAGCATCTGCCAGACTGAGGAACTCACTTTAAACAGTCTGAAAAGAACCTGTGCATTTTTGCACAGAAGCGCTTTGACATGCAACGGCAGATTAACTTATTCTCCTCTCATCATGAACCTGTCACAGCTGTATTGAAAAGGAAATCGACCTCTGTATATGTAAAGGCCTCAACCCCGAGCCCTACAGTTGTGAGGAAAATCTGCTTCACAACTCGCATGTCAAAACGATTTCAGTGATTCCTGCCTGCAGGCCAAACAGGAAGCACTCACGGATCATATGGGCCTGTAACCAAGGCCGAGGCTACCGCGGGCACGAGGCGGCCGGACGCAAAGAGTTAACGCAGGGAGATCAAAGCTGCGGAAACATCACAGAGACACAGCGATTTGATCACGCGCCAAACCCCAAAGCTGAATTCATAATTGTCTCTTTAACAAATGCGCGCGTCTGTTCTCTATTTCTAGGTTAAAAACCATCTGTCTCCTACACTGTAAAAAAGAATTTGAGGTTTTAGTGTATTCAGCTCATTTCCCTAAGTCAGTTCAACTAAAGCAGTGGTTCCCAAAGTGGGGGTCGCGACCCCTAGGGGGGGCGCGGTGGTACTACAGGGGGGTCGCGGCTTCATCACCAACCCACACACACAGACGCACACATACACCGGTAAAACAATATAAAATAACCGACGTGACATGCACTGTGTTCCAACCACGCCACCAGAGCGGATCATGTCACAGACCGACTGTGGCAAAACCAGCGAGAGCGAGAGCGAGCGCGCGCGAGCGAGAGAGCGAGCGCGCGCCCGAGCGAGAGAGCGCGAACGAGCGAGGGAGAGAGAGAGTGAGGGAGCGCGAACGAGAGAGAGACACACAGCGACACAGAGCGAGAAAGATACGGAGCGACAGAGAAAGATAAAGATTGGAGTGGAGAAAGACTACCCACTACTAGGCCAAAGAGCTATGGGCATACTGTTGCCTTTTGCCACATCCTATTTATATGAAACAGGGTTTTCTGCAGTTGCTGCAATGAAGACCAAATACAGATCAAAGTTGAACATTGAGAATGAACTGAGAGTAGCTATCTCCAACCAGCAACCCCGCTTTGACAAAATCTGTAAAACAAAGCAAGCCCACACCAGTCACTGATTGATATATATGAATAGGAATATACATAGGAATATGATCACAAAATAATATGGTCCATGTAGACCTGCACACCTTGTTCATAATTGTGTTATTTTATTGTTTGAGAAAACCTGCTGTTCAATGTGAGGAAATACAGTATATGTTGTTTGCACTTTGTTTGAAATTAAGTTAATTGTATTTACAAATTATTTTATATATTTTTTATTTTATATATATTTTATTATTGCTATTTTTTTTCCCAGTTAAACAAACTGAAGAATAAACTGTGAAGTGATATGTACTTATTTTAGAAAGAAATAAAAATATTTTATACAGTTCATGCATTATAATGCAATTCATTAAAAACCAAGAAAAATTTGGGGTCGGGTTGCGGGGGGGGGGGGGGGGGGGGGGGGGGGTCGTCCAATGTTCCTATATCATCAAAGGGGGTCTTGACAGAAAAAGTTTGGGAACCACTGAACTAAAGTGTTGGGTGTACTTGAAATATAAAGTTCAACTGTGCCCAACTCATCACTACAGTGTAGGCAACACAGATTTCCCAGCTGACTCAACTGTATGTGTGGCCCCTGCAAAAGCATGTCGGTAACCCCATACAGTAAACAACGGCTGCCCATCTACAGTGACATCCGCCTCAAGAAAACTCCATTTTGGATGAGGAGTTGACAAGGTAAGAACACCTGCTTGTATTCATCAAAATGCTTGTTAAATTAAGTGTTGAATAGGAAAACTTGATAAATCTTACACACGGTTTGCAAAGTATACCTTGTAGCAGTAGTTTTTAGTGACTTAAAAAGCCATTGTTTAGCTAGCAGTAGTAACGCTAGTTAGCTATTGTAGTTAACAAAGCTACACAAAGCTATCACATATTCACGGACTATTGTATTGCCTTTAAACGAGCATTGGCATGAAATAAGTCAAGTACTACATGCATTATAGTGAAACAAAGGTAGGATATGCTGTACTATTTGATTTGGCTTTAAAATATACAGTCAAATGTAGATTTATAAGACTTCCTGTTTCTAAATCTTCTAAAAAATAAGTTGCCTTCTTTGTATAAACCCAAGACATGTTAATAGTAATGTTACTTTTATTAGTGGACTATGGCAGTCACGTCTATAAAAGCATTTTTCTATGGTACATGGTTAGCTACTAAATATTTCACTGTGATTTTCAGACTACCAGTTCAGAAGTGGAAGTAACCAAAGGAATGGACACTGGCCTTCTCATTGATACAGAGGACGGTGGAAGTAAGAAACAGTTGCTGGCAAAGGACATTGTTGATGTCACTGTTGTGCTGGAGGAGCACATAATTCTGCACAAGCAAAAGGATGTTGCCAGAGCCTTTGCAACACTGATGGGACTCACAGGCACAGACAGGTTTTTTTCACCAACTATGCCTTGCATTATAGTCGTTATCTTTCAGTTAGTAACTCAGGACTCTTTGCTATAACTTCTGTATGTTCAATGCTGCTATATCTTGAGTCTATTTGTATGGTGTAATATTCAGACAGTTGGACAACACTGCTAAATGCTCAGTAGTAATTTGGAATATGAAATTGAATTTAAAAAAACATCGCAAATTTTTAAGTATTTCTAGGATCATTTTTGGCTTTGCTAATGCATATACCATATATTTTGGCCAGGGTGTAGGTTGCTTTTTTCTAATTGTGGAAGTATATATATATATATATATATATATATGTATATATATATATATATATATGTATATATATATATATATATATGTATATGTATATATATATATATGTATATGTATATATATATATATATATATATATATATATATGTATATATATATATATATATATATATGTATATATATATGTATATATATATATATGTATATATATATGTATATATATATATGTATATATATATGTATATATATATGTATGTATATATATATGTATATATATATATGTATATAAAACTTGTTTAATATGGTGTTTTTCATAATATTCAGACATGCCTCATGTTATTGTTTTTATATTCATTGCAAAAAAGCCACTGTCAGTTTGGGAATGAAATAAAATAGCAATCTGAATGCTCTTTAATGTCTGTGAATTATTTGTATGTGTACTGTTCGAAAAAAGAGGGTTAAGTTGTCTGGGCAAATTAAGCAGTTCAATTTTGTTGAATGAACTTAACATTGAAACTAAGATGAACTATACCTTTAAAAAGTAACCTGGCTGCCTTAAAATGATAAGTTCATTCAACAAGATCCTGAGTGAGTTCAGCTTTTATTACTATATTTGCCCAACTAAAATGTATAAATTGATCCAACAAGAAGATTAGTTCAAACAACTATTATTTTCATGTTTGTACAGCTCAGGATAACGGTAATAGTTTGTTGGTTATACTAGTCATTCTTTGTTGTCTCAACTAGGATTTAGGCTTGTACATCCTAAAATGTCTTGTTGGTAGTACTAAAAAACATGTTGGTTAAACTTGAAGTTTAAAGTTGATGGGACTATTTTTTAAGTATTATTTAGCTTCCCCCTTGTCAGCCCAACTATTTATTCTTAGTTTAATGAACTTGGATTGAAGTGCAAACAACTGAAGTTTCTTAGCTTGCCTAACTCAACATTTTAAGGCAGCCAGGTTACTCATTATTTTAAGTTGAACAAGCTTGTTTTTTTTTACAGTGTAGGGTCTGTATTTCATTCTTAGGATGCAGCAGTCGAAGACACTTGTCAAAATCGGTGAATTCTGCCTGTTTGAACTGTATTATCCATCTCTGGTTTTCTATCCTTTCACTTCTTCCAGAGGATTCAAAGTAGCTCATGTGCATTTATATCACCGCATTGTAGCCCCTGTTACTACTTTACACCTCGAAATATTGATCCGTAAAGCACAGCAGCGAGAAAAAGAGAAAGCAAAAAAGGGACTGAGGGAGTTGAAATTGGTTGGTTTCTGAATTAGTAATGTGTTGTTTCACCACGTCAGCACTTGCATGTCGGAGTCTGTCTGTGTTTGTGTGTGTGAGAGAAATGGGGGAGGGCGTGTAAGATTAGACGACACAAGGTCAAGTCTCGTACGCAGTTTACATTTTGTCTCAGATTGTTTGTGCCAGTGGCAGCGATTTTAAATTCTTCAGTTCTTATCCAATGCGCCATAACCATAGCTAAGACATGTATAATTACAACAACGACAATAAGACAAATTGAAATACCAATAATAATAAGATTGCATGAACATTTTCAGTGTGGGAAGGGGGGGCGGAACTATTTCTGCAACTTCTGTTTTAATTGAAGAGCAGTGGTACAAAAAATCACAATTAATAACTAAAAAAGCATGATGAATTTCAGATGGTGCACCCTATAGCCTTAATATCTTAATGTTAATGTGCTTTTCCAACATAAAAAAAGTGAGACTACCATCAGCAAAATGCTCTTTTTGGACCCTCCTCCTCTATACTCAATTCTCACACGGTCCCCTTGTAATTACGAGTTTTAGAGAAGTTGCAGCACCATGCCATCCCAAGTGCTTCCAGGGCACACTCCCTCATTGTCCGGTTAGTATTGTATCAGCAGTGATGGAGGGCAGACTTCCAAGATAGATCTTTAGAGTTTTCATGTTTCAGACAGCATCGCTAATCCTCAGTACAAACATCAAACCACTCCCGTTACATAAGCTAAAGCCTGCAGTGGGGTTGTTGTGGTAGTAGAGGAGGTAGGTATTAGCAATGGCAACCAAAAAAAAGCAGAATGCGAGTGACACTTCCGAATACTTTTCTCCGCTGTATAACAAGCATGTTTGGGAAATTTTAAAAAGCGAGGCACAAATGCTGAGGAGGTGGATTTTCTTTGACTCCACTATTTATGGGTGACCAGTCACTTTTGTTCTGAACTGAACAGAGGAAAGTCTGGTGCACTGCATGTGGAAGTGTGTGTCCTTGAACGTGAATGCCGGTGGATTTTTATTTTGTATTGTAGGAACGTGGAATACTGTAGTCCCCTGATACTGTAGTCCCCTACAGTATCACTTTTCTATGAAGCATATTGT
Source organism: Anarhichas minor (assembly GCF_050575085.1). NCBI lineage: Eukaryota > Metazoa > Chordata > Actinopteri > Perciformes > Anarhichadidae > Anarhichas > Anarhichas minor. Next base: position 130,298 of record NW_027466480.1, on the reverse strand, counting down.
ATTTTAAGACGGAAAAAGAAGAAGAAACAAATCTGTCAAGATAACCAATAAGATCAGGTAACCGTGACACATCAGCTGGAGAGGAAAGCAAGAGGAAAGACAGATGGTAACTAAAGACAGGTAGACATGACAACTGACAGATAACAAGCCATACAGACGGGCAGGATAAACAGACACATAGCAGACGGACGAGCTACCCAAATGTGGGAAAAGCACCGAGCACTGAAAGCAAGGGAAGTCAGTTCAAAGCTAAACCTCTTCCTGTGTAAATCACTGTGTGGGACCATTATCCGTTTAAGAGATTTCGCTTAGGCCCTTTTTCTGTCTGAGTCTTTCAGATTCCCATTTGAGAATTATTTATTTTTATTATTATTAATTTTGTTTTGATGACCTCGTTGCATATCATAGTTCAGTATTATTTGTGAACACAAATAACTCAAATAACTACAAATGGGTTGTCCTCAGTTATACGTTTTTGACTCTCCAAATCTCAATCATATGTACTGTATGTATACAGGATGGAATTGTTTCAACAACCCATTATTTTGAAACCCCAATAGCCCGAAAGGTGTCCCATTTGTCCGACTACCCGTTATCCCAAAAACAAACTGTCATTGTTCAGAAGGCCCATTGCTCCGCAGATACAAACTCTCCCTGCAACAAACAGAAGCACATGGCTAATTATTATGTATTATGCAGAATGACTTCATCTGATCTTCCACATTATTTTCCTACTGAGGAAGGCATGACCCACTACTCGTTGCCTTCTATAGTTGGGTTGGTTAGGTTTAGGCAGGAGGAGTGAGATTAGTTTAGGGTAAGAATATTAGGGTAAGCCAATCAGAGGCCTGAGGGTCTGATGATGTCATTCTGCTTAATATTTAGCCATGTGCTTCTGTTCATTTCACGGAAGGTTCTTGTTTACCGAGCAATGGGATTGTGGAACAATGAGTTTGTTTTCAGGATAACGGGCTGACAGACAAATGACTTTCGGACAATATGACATTTTTCTGACTATTGGGGTTTCAGAATAATGAGCCTTCGGAACAATGGCATGGCTCCAAATAAGGCTCATGTGGCTTCAACAGCAAGTGGGTGGCCGAATCTATGAGATGTTTGCCTTCTGAGACAACTAATCTTTCAGATGTGGTGTTGAAAGAGACAGTCCTGTGCTTGGAAAGTTGTAGGTTCTGCACTAGCCAATGCGTTCATCAACATCCGTGCACTCTGCTAAACTATCCTTGACCAAGACACAATTAAGGAAAGGATATACTTTATCTACTTAGAATCAGGGTGGATTTAAAGGCACCCTGCGTTAATCAGGAAAGGCAGCAAGACTGCCAACATCCCTTCTTAAAAGCATGGTGGAGATGTTCTACCCACTCTTTCCGATAAAGATTGCAATACAGGGCAACCTCAGCAACTACGAAGCGATCACACTCACTCACCCATAGCAGGAAAAGTGCTTAACAGGATCATCTTAAACAGAATAAAGGAACTAGTCAGCATTCTGCTGCATTCAGCAACAGGAGCAGCACACTGGATTTCACAGAGACAGATCCTGTACTGACCAAATCATAACTCTGTGTATCGGGATTGAGCAATGATGGAATACAGCTTTCTGATCTATATCCATGTAATTAAGGAGTATTATTTGATGGCATGGATAGGAAGACTCTTTGGAATATTCTTAAACAAATACACATAAGAGGCAATGACCTCAAGGGTCAAGGATGCCTACCGTCCTATTTTCTATTCTAACTGGCAGTTAACAACAGTCAAAACCTTTCGCAGAGCACAAGGGTTTGGACATAGCCGGACAACCTGTACTTTGCAGAGGACTTGGTGTTACTGTCCCATACTTATCAACAGATGCATGAGAAGACCAGTGAATTTAGCAGTTCAGTCTTAGGATAAACTGGACTCAACAACCATAGGGGACAAACCAAGATCCTCAATGTAAACAAAATCAACGCCAGTGCAGTTACAATGCAGCCCAGTAACATGGCAGGTTGATAAAGTATAGTATGTCACTCAGGATGGAAAATGATGCCAATGGAAAGTCAATTAGGATCCTTTTTCGTGGTGGACACACAAATGAAACGCATCCATGTGACGAAGCAAAGGTCAGAGTTTGTGATGTAGTGTTAAGTAGCGACAAAAAACTCTTTGTCTCCAAAGTGTTGTAATACATAGTTATTTTCGGCCCAACCATGATGGTTGTCCGAAACCTAACTTTTGTATTGTAACATAATATCGTCCGGACAAAAGAAGTCGTTCTGAGCTACATGAAAAAAAGGGACATGAAACCAATTGATTACATTTCGTGACTATTTCACAAACTGCTGTGAGGTTGTGTTGTTCAATGGCAGGTGGTGGTTAGGTGGAAAACTTGACAGTATCATGCGCAGTATCATTGACAAGTGAGCATCAAAGATGCTGTCACCATGACAGCCATCAATAAAGTGTTTACATTACTGAGTGCATGTCCGAAAATAATGCTACGGCTAATAATAAACCTGTAGAAGATGGAAGATACAAAGATTGAGGTTGGTCACCTAAGCAAGAGCCCCGAGGGTAAGAGGATGGCCAACCTAAAAATGGTCCTCGATATTTCCATCCCGAACACAACCCATCTACATGTGCGTGAGTGGTCCAGAGAAACACGTCTTAGTTACGGGATGATAGAATACACAGTTGCACTGAAGAGCGTCCTCCCACACGCTGAAATCGGCTGCATGTATACCCTCTTTTCCATGCACCCGTCATCAAGCTTCCAAACATCATGTCCAACCATTACACAACCCAAAGGAAGCAGGTTCTTGACTTCATTTGACATCACATCTCAGCGTAGATAATCATTTATGTAGTTGCTGGGTGTACTTAAACATGAGAAGTGAATTTATTATGTCAGCTTACGTAACATGGTCCGAGCTGGAATAATTGCTGCACTGATAGCGGCCTTTAGCAAGCTAGCGAGATATGTTAATGTAATACAATTATAATGTGGCGTATTTGCCAACAGCTGGGGGACAGGAGGGAGGTTCCAGGATGCCGCTGAGCGTCGTTTAATGTTGCATCTGCCATTGGATCTGCCCCGATAAGAATGCTTTTTTCTAATTCCGGTGTGTGTGAGCTGAGTGAGTTTCTGTGCTTTTGACACTGTGTGTGGTGTATTAGCTGGTCACATACAACACCCACTGCTGCTGTAATCTCTAGCTATTGTCACCGTCGTACACAGCGACAGTTGTAATCTCTGCCTCTCCTTTTGTGACTCACTTCATTTCTCACTAAAATGATTACTGAAGCGGTCTTTTTATTTTTCTACTTCACTCTCTCTCTCTGTCTTTGTGTGTGTGTGTGTGTGTGTGTGTGTGTGTGTGTGTGTGTGTGTGTGGTTGGTAATCAGTCAGCTTAGCTCTTCATCTCAGTAAACACCATTAGCCCGGTAGGACAAGCCAGCCAATCAGAGCCCGGTAGTGCCGGCTGGGCGGCCAATAGCGGCGAGGAACACTCACTCCCTCGTGACACGCTGACCTGCTGCATGTCGGTGAGCGTTGCTATGGAAACCCTACTGTACAGAGCGGCTCCGTGGAGATGCAGTGGAGCGAGGGAGGAAAGCGAAAGGTGGGAGGAGAGGAGAGAGGAATGTTGGCAAACGTAGGAGAGGAACCAAAAGCCAAACAGCAGAGATAAGAGATAAGTGTTTCCGAGAAACGTGGCATCAGGTGTAGTTGGAGGGGAGAGTGGGACTGGCAGTGAGCTTAGACCTGGCTGTGGGAAATGTAGCTGGCTCTGAGGTGCACAGTGTGATCCAAAGGTATGTAGGCAGCAGAGCATCTTTGGATGTCTTGGCTCCTGACTTTTATTGCTATGGACAAGATAGAGTTCTGAGGTTTCAAAGATAGAGTGTTACGGGCACAGTCCCACCTGCGCGAATTGTTGCTGAATGTGGGCAGTGCCAAGTGGGGTCAACCCAGGTGGCAATCTGCCGAGTGAAGCCAATGCGGAAGAGTCTGAAAACTTGCATTCTATCAACTGGCCATCAGGGGGCGACTCCTCCGGTTGGAAAAAGCTGATTGTATGGCAGTCTATGAGAAAATGACCCTACTTCTCACTTGATTTATTACCTCAGTAAACATTGTAAACATGAGTTTATGGTCTCAATCTCTAGTTGCAAGTCTTCTTCAATACAGCATGATGTTCAATTACTAAATAGAGTAAAATAGACCATGAAGCGGAGTATACTTTAGGGCAGGCTTATAGTGATTGACAGGTCGCTGCCGCATTCAGAGCCATATACGGCGTCTCCACGTCACTCCTCCGCATTCCAAAAATAGTAACTTCCGTTCATTGGTTGCAAAAAACAACAACACGGCAAGGGCCGTAATCAAAGATGGCAACTGCGAAAAACGCCAAACTCGAGTCTTACAAACAGTAGGCCACCAACCAATGGTGCGACATCACGATGACTACGTCCAGTTTGGTTCTGTCCACAGCTCATTTTCTGTAACCAGTGTAGCATTAAAGTAGAGTGGAATTAGCAAGCTAGCTAGCTAACTAGTGGACAGCTGGCTAGTTAGCTGGCTTCCCAATCCCGCCATGCTAAACTGGTTGAAGAAAATGTAACCAATGGTATATTTAATGATTGGTTGAATCGACAGGGACAAGATAAAAATCTTTTTATTTTTGAAATTCGGGTGAAGAGATGATACTGGGCGTTTTTGCGGCTCTTGCACTCTCAACCTCCCGACTGAGGGCAGGACTGTGGCTTTCTGTTGTTTCTTTTAAAGAATGACATGATTGTCTTTTGCATCGTGACCTGGAGATATTAAATGAAATTCAGGTGGTGAAAACTATCAGCTCACTGCTATAAAATTCACACAGCTCTCTTTAGCTTAAATAGGATGCTATGCTAACACAAGTCCCAACTAGCTAGCCACCTAACAACCGGTTTGAGGGATTGCTGCTAACTTTATATTTCTCAAACGCAATTAAGTGCTAATTGCATTTAATTTTCACACATTTTAAAAGGGGATCGATGCTCTACAAACAACTTCAGCAACACACCGTTAATCTGTAGCCTGAAACTCCTGTAGCATTGATGCGCAGGGTGCATGCTTATCTGCTGGTGCAAATCGAGTTCATTCTGAAACTTTCAGAAGAAACAAAATACCAAAGGGAGGGAGGGAGGTATGATCTATGACATAATTAGAAGACTAATTTTGACTAATAATGTAAAATTATCTTAATTACATATTGTAAAAAAAGAACAATAGGAATAAAGAAAGAGAAAGACAAAAATATCAAAAACCTGATGGGGCAAGATGCCTGTTTAATATCTATAATTCTGGCCTTATTTCTTATCATCTTACTTTTAAATTGTGTGCTGTTGTGCTCTCGCTTAATCAATCACTCTCTCCATTAAAATAATTCCACCTCATATATTTATACAAAGGACAAATAGATGCTGTTATAATAAGGACACGGTGTACTGCTTGAGCAAGATAAACACTCATAACTAGGCCAATCTCTGCTGCGTTTACAGTATGTGGGTTCAAATACTTCACAGAGCTACGCCGTCTCTCCAACACGTTTCTCTCTGGGTGGTTTTCTTAAAAAAAAAAATTTCATCCATTTTGTCTTCATCTCACTCCCTTGATTAGAGTGAATCTCTCATAGCAATCACGATAATCATCCATCCAACCTGCCATCTTTGCATGATCTGTTCATCATTTAACTGATCCATCCATCCATCAATCTGTACATCTGTCGATCCATCTATCCCTCCCCACCTCCGTCCATCTGTCCGTCTGCCCCATCTGTCTGGTTATCATCTCCTTTGTCCTGATTCAACCAGTCTGCGGATTTTATCGGGCAGCTCAGGAGTGTGTGTGTGTGTGTGTGTGTCCGTGTGTGTGTGGTCCAGGCCGGCATTGTAAAACGCCCTGCAAGTTGTAGAGTTATGTAACAAAGCTTTAACTGCGTGTATGCAGTTGTCAGCTCTGTTGCTCAACTCACACCGCCAGATTTCATGTGTGCATTTCTGCATGCACAATGTGTATGCGTGTGTGCGTGTGTGTGTGTGCGTGCGTGCGTGCGTGCGTGCGTGCGTGTGTGTGTGTGTGTGTGCATGTGTCTATTTTTAAGCAGGAATCCATATGGTGTGCGGTGTCTCATTAACAGTGACTGTCTCGGTCTAAGAGACTCAAGTACATTAATGACACTGATTTCAATTACAGGGTAAATCTGATGCTTCAAAAAAATATTTTACAAATTAAAGATGTTTACATGTAGAAATCGTGAATCATAATCGAAAAAAGTGTATAATAAATATTCTAGCTTTTTACTGTAGAAACATGTAGTCATGGATATATTACATGGATCAAAGTGGCCAAAACGTAATTTGGCAGAACTTTCAGATTTAGAGATCACAATAGTAAAACAATTTGATCTTTCTGGCGTCCTACTTGTTTTGGTTATATTTGTTGTCATGCTAGCATCATAGCGCTATGGCAATGCCGATCAGTCGAACCATCACAAAATATCTCAACAGCCACTAGATGGACTGGCACAAAACCTTAACTACATTACTCATGGTTCCCAGAAGACGACGCCTAATCACTTTGGCAACCCTGTGACTTTTCCTCTAACCCCATCATGAGGTTCACATTTGTGATTTTGAGTGAAATGCCACAACTGTTGGATGATTACAGACATTCATTGTCACCAGAAGATGAATTGTTTCAACTCTGATCCCTTTTTTTCGAAAGTGACATTCCCATCAGTCTCAGCTATAGTTAATGTGTAGATTAGATTCGATTTTAACGTCCACCTCAGTGGTGATTTGTCTTTGGGTTCTCCCAAGAACAACCTGTTCTCACTCCCAACTCGTCAAATACAGACGCTTGGTCAGTGGTCCTTGGCGTCTGATACAAAAGCACAGAGGCATACTTTAGCGTCTGTATGAGACGCACTAGGCTTTCAACTAACCCCATTATAAAGCCATCTGTGTCAGTATTAGAAGGTACGTATTGTAAAAAAGCGTGACAGTCCACTAAGGGTGGAGGTTGGGGTGAATGGCTGATCGAACATCGCTTTTTCACCCAGGAGACTAGTGCTCATGTCTCGTGTGAAACCAAGTCACCAATGACATCCTTTACCTTACTTTTGTTACAAACATACTTATTTTACATTTAAAAAAGCATACTTATTTTAACCCAAACCACGACCTTTTCCTAAGCCTAGCCAAGAAGTTTACTTACTTGAAACGTAAGTAAGTCTACCAAGTTTATTTTGAAAGGACAATGAGCGGGAGATGTACTTTTTCTGTGAACGCGGAAGTTTATTTTGAAAAGACACTATTCATGTATTGAGCCAAAGCTGACACGCCTTCCCTGTCAAGTATTGTTCATAAAACATTTGGACTAATTAGCAAATGTAAGCATTGTAACACTCTGAACTAAGATGGTAAACATCATACCAGCTTAGCATCAGTATGTTAGCATGCTGATGCTAAGATGGCCTCACAGAGCCACAAATGGGTGTAGACTCCAACCAAAACCACAACTAGCTCGGTTGGAGTGAAAGAATATTATTATTATATTAATAATATTAATAAATTAGCCTCCTACACTGCCACTGAAGTGTGAATGATTTTGTTCTGTGGTGTATTTGACTAGATCTTTTACAGCAAACCGGAGTAATTAAACTGGCATGGTACATGTAAGCGTGGAAATGGAGGGTGAAGACATGGATTTGATGTCTCAGCCCTCCGCCCAACCTTGTTTTCTAAAACACCTTGTTTTTCTTGGGACTTGTTACTTGGGAGCTGCTGTCCTCATCTGTCCCTCCAACCTTTTATTCATCCCTTAAGACTGCATGGCCTGAATTGAAGGCCTCCAAATACACAGTGTGTCCTCATGAAGCTGAGGGGTGAGGATGAGGAGGACAAGAAGACAGAGAGGAAGAGACAGAGGTAGAAAATTAGAGTCATTTTCATAGCCGGTCCTGATGCAACCCCCTGCCTCTGGACGAATGTGTGTGTGTGTGTGTGTGTGTGTGTGTGTGTGTGTGTGTGTGTGTGTGTGTGTGTGTGTGTGTGTGTGTGCGTGTGTGCATATGTGTGTGTGTGTGTGCATCGACAAGGCACGGCAGAAGAAAGGATGACCTGAGACGACCTCTGGGCAAACTCCTCCTATTGCACATCTGTCTCATCTGTAACATCGACATTTCAATCATTCTCAAGTAACGAGTAATTTTCAAAGATGACAATCGTCAGTCAATCCCAAATAACACTCCTTGACAGGCGCTGGTTGGTTCACACATCCTCACATACACACACACACTTAAACCCACTCCCAAAACACCCACAATGCATCTGCCCGTGGGTCTCCTCCCCCTCTTACCTCCATCTGAGTACGTCTCTGTTCCGTATCCGTCCTGCAGCCCGTTGTTCCAAGTCCCCTCGTACATCCCGCTCGTCCCCGTGCTCTCCCGCACGCCGTAGCGTCCCTTAAAGCCGTGCGTCCACTCGCCCTTGTACACCCAGCGGCCCTTGTTCTCGACGCCCACGCCGTGTCTCTTGCCCTGAGCCCAGGTGCCCTGGTAGGTGTTCCCGCTGGGCCAGGTGTAGACGCCCAGCAGCTCGAAGCCGTGGGCCCAGGAACCGCAGTACTCGCCCTGGCCCTTGGGTCCCGTGCAGATCCCGTGGCCGTGCGCCTTGCCCTCCTCCCACCCTCCGCAGTATGACCCCCCATCGTCAAAGTTGAACCTGCCGCCAGTGGACATGCATGAAACAGGTCTTGGCAATTCCCCTGAAGCCTCGACAAAAAGAAGAAGAAGAAAAGAAAAAGAAAACGAAGGGAGAGAGAAGAAGGACAGGTTGGTGCTAGAACCAGTACACGGAGCGCTGCTCGGAGGTCAGGGGTGAGGAGGAGGTGGAGGAGGAGAGGGTGGGAGGGAGAGGGAGAGAACTCTCACGCAAATCGAGCAACGCCACCCCTTGTTGTCGGCTGGTTTTGGAGAAGGAGGATGAACGAGGTGAGCAACAGAAACGTGGCCCCTTCAAGGGGTTGTCAGGGGTCTTCCGGCGCGGTGGGAAAGGGCGATGCGGTTCATACCATCCTCTTGGTGGGCTCCTTGTGGCATCGGCTAGCACTTTCCCGCTTCTCTGTGGCAGACGCAGGTGAGAGAGGAGGAGAACGGGCCCCGAGCTGCCATTATCCTCTCTCAGCAGGGGTTTAAACCATGAGGCAGCTCCACCGGCCGGGCCATCGGCCTGCGTGGTCTACGACAACTCTTCCTCCTGCTTTACCGTTCAGTGCCCCCACGCCTTCAGCCGCCTCCTACCTGATGATGCCTCCGCCTCTCTGGGGTGTAGAGCCTCCAGCATAGAAGCCACCCTTAAAGGCTCTCTGATCAGCACCGATGCCCAAACTGGAGCTGTGACATGTTGTGCGATGAAGAAAGAAAGAAAAAGAGAGTTGTTCTTCTTCAAGCTCAGTCCCGATGATCAGACAAAAAAAGAGACCATTTAAAAGTCAGACTCTGTAGCTCACTTCACTTCACTTCACCCTCCTCTTCTTATCCTCAGCCTTCACACACATACATACACACACACACACACACACACACACACACTGCCTGGTCGCGCAGCGGCGAAACACACACAGAGAGAGAGGGAGAGACAGAAAAATGGGGTAAACACATAAGGTAATCAGCTTGGCTGCCTTCTTCTTTTTGTCTGTCCTGTGGTGCTGGAGAGCAGCAATGTAGTCTCCTGCCTTATCCGCTCACACACACAGATACACACACACACATACATACACAGTCTCTCTGACAGCAAGTGCGCACACACAGACAATGAAAATAAACAGCTGAATTGATTAATTTCTCCTCCTCTATTCCCTCTGTCCCTCTCTGTCTCCCGCTCTGTCTCCCGCTCTCTCAGTCTGTCTGTAGGTCTTTAATCCACTGCGTCCATAAGTGGTTTATCCTCTGCGTGGTTTGCCTTCAGGTTGACCCGCTTGATGAAACACCATCCATCTATATGATCCTGTTAATGGTGTGTTCCGTCCTCTTCAGCATCTCCTGCTCGTCTCCATGTTTCCCTACGGAGCGCCGGCTGACGCACAGCCTTCCTTCCTGCCTGCTGTCTTGGTTCTTACAATCTCCTCTCCTCCTACTGCTGGATCTCTCTCTCTCTCTCTCTCTCTCTCTCTCTCTCTCTCTCTCTCTCTCTCTCTCTCTCTCTCTCTCTTGATCTGTGTGTGTGTCTCTCTCTCTCAGAATCTCTGCTCATTAAAGAGGACTGTTCCATTGCAGCCAACCAATCCCCCCCCCCCCCCCCCCCCCCCCCCCCCCCCCCTCCTGCTCAATAGCACGCTCCAGCTCTTAAAGAGACACACACACACACACACACACACACACAAGCACTCTCGCTTCCTCCCTCACCTGTAGCTTTTCATCACTTACTCACCCTTTGTCTCTGTCTTTCTGCATCTCGCCTCAGTCGGCTCTCAGATGGTAGGCTCCATCTGAGAGCCTAGAGATGACTGCAGCGGTAGTGATACATATTTTGCTATCGACAGACAGGTGAACCTTAAAGGAAAAGCTCACCATTTCTTTTCGCCTATTTACTAATTTGTTGAGTGTTAGATTTAGAAGACGGATACCGCTCCCATGTCGGTATGGTAAATATGAAGCTACGGCCAGCAGTTGGTTAGCTTAGCTTGGCACACAGTGTTGACTTGTGAACTAGAAGTGCTGGTAGAGATTTTTTATTTTTTTACCTTTGGACAGAGCCAGGGTGGCTGTTTCCAACTATGTCCAATATCTATGCTAAGATAAGCTGATTGACTCTTGGCTCGAGCTTCACATTTATGTCTCCGCAATAGAGTCACAGCTGCGCAAGATGCAGTCACGAAACTTCGCAGGTGTGTAAAAATGAAGGTTGAGCATGAAGATGGTTGTGGCCTGAGCAATGGAGGGCAGAAGTAGGGGGTGGGAAGTGCAGAAGGGATCATTAGCCCACCCACTTTACGCCAATTTGCCGATTTGACTTCACGATTGGACACTGGTTTTATTATGCCATCAATTTCTTCTGGTCAGTCTGTAGTGGCCAGGGGCGTTTCTAGGATTCAAAGAAAGGGGGGGCTTAGCCCCAAGGGGAGTGGCATGTTTGCGCGTGTAGCGCGCGGCAATTTCTTTTGGGGCCCATCTAGGGCCGTGGATGTCCATTGTTTCAGACAGTTCATAAATTGGTTCAATCAGAAAGAGTGTGATTTTGCTCTGTAGTTTTGCTTGCATTCAGTATATGATGACACAAGAGACAGAATTTCAGGGTCATAGTGAAATTTAACAACACAAATATGAACTTTTCTCAAATAAAGAGAGAAATAATTTTCCTGCTTGTAAAGGAAAGACGGATAAACTAGCTTTCATATCCGCGTCACTCCCAAATCCTAATTCTTAAAGGGACCGCACACAATGGATGGAGAATGGACCTGACAGTGTTAACTTTATATCGTTAAGTATGATGATGGGCTATTGGATTGTAATTTGAAGGGGGAGAAAACATACAAACCAGAACGCACGCACATATGTAGCATGTTAGAGTTATAAATAACTTGTCCATGTGAGAAACAATAGTTTAATTTAATGACATCACCAAAAAAAAAAAATATATATATATATATATATTTTTTAAAGCCAATAATGCCAAATTATTTAGGGGGGCTTACGGCCTAACGACGCCCCTGGTAGTGGCCATTGCATCAGCAGTTATTTGCCTTTTCCAGAGAGAATCAAGTAATTCTATCCTGATTTTTAACAGACAAATCCTACAATAAAATCTGTGACATCACTTTACTCCACGCCCCTCAAGTACAACGCAACATCACATTCACCCTGATCTGGGCAAGAAAACAACAGAATTGTCTAGCGATGCAATTGCATCACATATACCAGGGGTCACTAATAGTCGGACCGCAGTCCGGATCCAGAAACAGATGCTGCCGTATCCGGACCCTGGACCTAAAACTAGGATAATTGAGAATTATTAAATTTGACTCCTTTGAGCAAATGTACCCACTCAAATCCGAAATGAAGTCACAGATAAAAAACAATCTAAGAGCCCAATATGATCAGAATCCTAACACGTTAGTTTACTGTCCAACAATGATGTTAACTGAGAGGAGAGCTAAAACAAGTGGTTTAATAACCACAGATAAAGTCCCTGCACACAATTGTATCTTATTAGAAGATGAGAAAAATATAATAGTATGTGTTTTTGGGTGGCATCACTTCACACCTGAATGAACTGAATTTAAAGCTGCAGGGCAATTTAGTGAAATCAATTTTTTTAAAGTTAAGTATTTTATTTTAAGATGCACATTTTTCGAAAGCTTTCTGTTATGTAATATATTCTTAAATGCATCCCTTATTTTACTTGAAATGAGAGAAGAACATTTATTTATTATTAGAGTTATTTATAATTCATCCAGTTCAATTTGAAAACTGACAATAAATATTGTTGAGATATTATTGAATTGAACTTTCTTTATTTGATTTGACGGTCAGTTGTTGATTACATAGACGTTAATGCAACTGTTGGCTAATTCAATATATATTGGACTAAGTCAAAGAGCAAATTAGACATTATTGTGATGTTCCGGACCTTTGCATGAGGAAACTCTCTCTAACTGGAACTCGTTGAACTATAATTGAATACTCCTGGCATATACTATTCACCTTGCATTATCTCTGACTTACCTTAAGTATTTAGGGCAAATCTACGTCCTCCCTACCACTCAGATATATCCATCAGGAGTCTGCTGCATCTACAATAATGTTAGCTAGCGCTCTGAGCAAGAACATTGTTTTTAAAAATACCAGAAGTATATCACTGGACATCTTGTCCATCATAGAAGATGGAGAGGAGGACACTCAGCGACTCCCTGCTTTCAATGTAAGATAGACGATGCTTTGAGTTGTAGCCGATCGTGCCATCTGGACACACTGTATTGATTAAAACCAAAGCACATCTGTTCTGTTAGACTGGATGACTGAAAAACGCAGCTAAAACATGTCTGGTTTAGACTGAGGGTATGTGGCCATGCACATAGTTTTGGTTTGATGTCCCGAGGTTTTTGTGCTTTTAGTTTTAAAAAGTAAATTTTCTACAGCAACATCTCTTTTAAGACACAGTGTCCCTGTTACACTACATAAACAACCTGTCAATCATAAGGTAGCCCCGCCCTAAAGCATGCCCTGCTTTATGGTCTATTTGACTCTAAATGGGACAATTTACAAAATGAACATCATAATCCATTGAAGACGACTCTAAACTAGCGATTGAGACCATAAACTCATGTTCACTGAGGTAATAAAAAAAGTGAGAAGAAGAGTCATTTTCTCATAGATTTATATACAATCAGACTTCTTTTTGCGACCAGAGAAGTCGCCCCCTAATGGCCATTAGAAAGAATGCAGGTTTAAGTCACTTCAACATTGGCTTCACTTATCGTACCCAGAGGTTTCCATCTGATATTAATTCCAAGTGTAAATGTAATCAGGTTAAATCATATCTAGATACAATCTGGATATGAAATGCATTTAAATGCAAGCTGTAAAGGGGGTCTGTGGGGGAGAAACAGCCCTAAGACCTCCTTATTGATTTGTTGATGTGGTACGAACAGAAATATGATGCTTTAGGGAAACCCAAATGTATTTCATTTAAGAGATCAACTTCTGTGGTCTATAAAATGATTGACGGATTGCACCACTGACATCCTTATTCCGATTTTTTATTTTACACAATCATGGTCAGCCAGTACAGCCACAGTCTATTAGTGGTGCCCACTGAGGAACTTGCCTTCACAGTTGAGGGTTAAATCAGAGAAACCAGCAAGAGTATGCTAGATTTAAAAAACGACCCAACCTAAAAGCCCAGCCCAGGGTTTGCAGTGTTTCGCTAGCTCCAAAAGTCGCTAAATGTAGCGGGAAAGGCACCAAGTCGGCAACACTGCAACCTGTCCCTTCAGGCCTCCCTCCAAAGCCACTCCCCCAAAATTATCATAACGAACGTTAACAATGAACATGACTATTGCCAGCACTCACGGCTGTCGAGCTAGCAGCTTGTGGAAGACTGGTGACGAGCAATGAGTGCAGAGGCAGAGTGCGATCATTTCATTCATTCAATCATGAAGTGATTAGACGGGATAACTACATTTTCAACAAATGTTATAAAAAGATTACATTACCTACCCTAGCTTTAATAGGCAAATCTTCACATCAGGCAGATAGATGCTCCTGCACTGTTTGCTATTCGTTACTTTTCATTTCTGTTCAAAGCCGTTCACAGTTGCGCTGCGTTTCAGCTGACAATGTCGGCAAAAAGGCGCAAATCACGGATGTATTAAGAAAACTGGATACTGTGTTCCCAGACGCCACCCCATTAGTTCCTATGTAAGTTGCTAACTGGGTATGAAGGTTTTTCTGGATTCCAAAGGCTTCAACGCATTGGGCCAATAGAGCATGCCCTCCTGACTGCATGCATTTATTTAACTATGTTCTTCACTGCTGTCGGAACATGTTTTTTGGTTTACGTGCCTCCTTTTTGAGTTTTGTGTTGTGATGATCAGATCTTAGTGTGGGCAGAAAGGAAATGCCAGACGATACAAATATTACTAAAATGATTTAAGAATCAACTCCCCCGTCTGTCCCCTCCTACCTCTCATGTCCTCTCATCCTTCCCCTCTTAAACCTCTTCCCCTGTCCTCCTTTTCACGTTCAGCTCCTCCCTGCAACCGCCCGTGTTGCTGTTGTTGTCCTTGTCCTTCTGTCTGCCAGTGTGTGGGAGAGCTAAACCAATTCCAGCCCAGATTACAGTAATAAAATCACTGTGAGGCTGGGGATTAAGGTTTAGGCCTCTAAACACACTGATAGTAGAGAGAGGGGGGTGGAGGAGGGTGAGGGAGGGAGGGAGAGAGAGAGAGAGAGAGAGAGAGAGAGAGAGAGAGAGAGAGAAAGAAGGTGAGCAGGTGACCGAGAGAACAGGAGAGGCGATGCACAGTTAGTGGGATTTCCTGACCACAACGGAAGGATTAGGATTTAGAGAAGTTAGTAACGCAAGTGTCTGCGCACACAAATCCATGACATCCTCTGAACAGAGTGAATAAGAGCTAAAAGGCGCTGACACAAACGTAGATAACGGTTACTGGGTTCACATAATTTAAAAAAGCAGAGCATTGGCGAAATTATGTACAATGAGGTATATAGGTTTTATAGATCTTAATTCAACATTTAACTTGTTTAATTTCCCTCGGCACTTCAATTGAATGCATTATAGTTGTATGAGAAGGTAACATTGTTGGAGATGGGATTGAATATTCAAATGGAGAACACACTTGGGTCAGTCTTTCCTTCTAAGGCATTAACAATGTTGCACTTATCAATACACACAAATAGTGACGGGTTGTTGTGTGCAGGATTTAAAAAATGAGAGATCAAACCCTGCTTAATTACTCACCTCCACACACCTGGCCAATCATTGCATGAAATGGGCGCACCTGTTGAATTTTCGTTTCACAAAGTTCCAAAAAATTGTTTGGGACAGTAGCCCCTTCCTTCTGATTTGGTAAAAGAAAGGGAGGGTGGGGGGTGATGGAGGACTCATCTACAGCAGAAAATCAAAAGGTACATTTGCAGTTTTTAAAACTGCATTAACTAATTTTTTTAAGCCGCTTTGGGGCAAACAGCAATAAGATAACATTTACATTTTTTCAGCTTTTAAGTCAATATAATAACACTCTAAATAGCACAATTAATAAAAAATATGCATATGGCAAAACATGCTAGCAAACGGTTACTCATTTATACACGATAGACGAAAGTTATCATCATTTGAAGTCTTCAGTTGGTGGACCCCAAAAAAGAGCTAAATCCTTGGAGCTCTGTTTTTGGTCTCCACCAACTACTGAGGGAAATATCTAGCTCTGAAGCAGCTAAATGCTAAGCTAGCGAGCTAGCAACCAACTCTGTTCCTGTGCCGTGTGGTGCTGATCGGGTACCGGACAGTAGGTTTACCAGGGCGCTCTGCTGGAAAAGCTGCCTGTTGCTGATGGCAGTGATGAGTGCGAACCAAAACAGTACAGCTGTGGGTCGTAAAACCAAGATGAGAAGAAAAAAACGCTGTATCGCTCTGTAACTAAATGTTACTAAATTAACTAACATTGCTAAATGTTAGTTATTTTCCATTTAGGCAGTGTTGTCCAGCAGCGCGCTGTATTTGCTGACCATCTGGTTTGTCTGAACAATGAGTGACATCTCCAAGCAACCAATTAGGAAGCTCCTCTGGCTGGTCAATAATTGTGCCTTGGAATTGTGCACCTGAGGATCAAAATGACTGAACCACCAACAAAAAAATAATGAAAGTAACACAAACGGTGGTTTCCATCCACTGGTCAAAGGGGAACCTCATTGGGTTACTATAGTTCTGGCCCCTGTGACATCATCATCCATGATCCAAAAGTGATTCTTCTCCAAACAGACTTTATTAATAACAAGCCTGACAACAGCTTCACATATAGCTAGAAATGTCCTCCTTTATTGACATAAAGTACCAGTAAGTTTCTCTCACGACTGACGTGTTTCTGACGATTACGCACTATACGTGCCCCCCCACGTCAGAAGCGCACCCAAAAAAACCTTCTCCTTAGTTATTTATAAAATCTTTTCTTGTCCCGGAGTTAAAATAAAAAAGGGGGTCGCAGAAGAAAAAAAAAAGGGGGGGGGGGGGAACGAGAGGAAGGCAGCCTCATTCTCATCCATCTCTCCCTCTCCTCTATTATTCATCAGCCTCCTCTCATCCCTCGCTCAACATGCTGATGGAGGATAAAATAGGTCAGAGGGAGAGGATGGTGCTCGCAATGGTGACTGATGTCTTTCTTGACACGACGCACACTCGTCCCCTCCTCCTTTTCCCTCCTCTGCCGTCGCCCCATCTTCTTCACTCTCTCTCTCTCTACCTCCTCCCCTCACATCCCCCTCTCATCACTTGAAGATCCCTGAACGCTGTCGTTCCTCCGCCGCTCATCTCACCTGCCTCTCTCTTCCTGCCCCCCCCTCCCCTCCCATGATTGTTGTAGAGGAGTACAACTCAAGACAAACGGCATGTGTTGCTGCCAGCCATCAGCAGGGGGGGCACATCAAACCATGATATCATTATGAATCAGTTATAGGGAACTTGACAGCTTGGCCCGAATGATGGAAAAGAGGACCAGTTTAAAGCGTCACAGTTAAATCAGAGGGAACTACAGAAATGCCAGGTCATGGTTTGATTTTCAGCTTTGGGCTACTTTTCCATATACTTTCTGCTCAAACCTCCAATAAAACTTCCAATTTCAGGTGGGGCTTCTTAAGCACTCGCCCTGCTGTGACTGAATGCACTGACAAAAACGTCCACCAGATGGAGGCAAACCCAATCTAGAAATACATATGCACATGGTACATTATACATATTGGATTATTTTCAAACATATTTGGGAAATGTATCGTATTTTCAGTTGCGTCTTCACTTTGAATTACCTCTTGTAGAAGTAAACAACTTTTGGTTACATGGGAACAAAGTTATTACCACTGGGCCTTGAAGCTGCACTAGTCAATATTATATTATCGATGATCAAATGAGTAATGTGTAACTGTACAACAAACCTAAAGAGAGTTAAAACCCAACCGTGCAGTTCATCAACTGCAGCCAAAGTTAGCAGCTAGCTGGTGGACATACAGACCGAGCTAACAGCAGAGTGAATACTGGACTTACATTCGTCAAGCGGCTGGAAACACAAGTCCAAATGAATGCTGATGTTGCTCTGTATCTGCAGGGTGTGTGAACAGGCGGCTGTTTGCCAACACACTCACAATATTAACTTTACACGATAATATCTCAACGTTGTGTTTGGGGCCTGTTGTGCTGCCACCAAGTGGACAAAAAAGAAAGCAGGTTTGCGTCTCGACGAGCCGCAGCTTGTAGCTGGTTCGTTACACGGCTCTCTGCACTTCTGTGACATCACCGATTGGATCGTAAACAGCAACCCCTCTTATTTTAAGAGGGGGTGGATGGGGTCTGTGGATGGGGGCAGCAGCAAAACCTATTTTAGACAGCTAAAAAAAAAAAAAATAATCAATTTAAGTGTGCACTATTTTTAGAATATTTTCAGCGCTTTACTTTGCCAGCAGGGAATTGAAGCCATTATATCAATCTGTGTTTCCTTCAAAGCCGCAAGACTCCATTAACAGTATTTTTACCTCGCAAGACACTTGCTGGTCTACGGCCGTGACCTGCGAGGTAAGAGTTACTGGGTTTTTATTACTAAAGAGAGCACAGAACTTGGAGAGGACTGTCTGACGGCAAGCTAAAGCAGTTAAACTCTAAATCTAGCGTACACTACAGCTGAAACTGCTTTCTTTAGTTGGTGCACAGCAGTGCATGCTTTGCTCCCGTGCTGGTCCTCCTGTCGGTTTCTCCAGACTGGGGCAGTGCTGACTACCATCTTCTGAAGGTAAAACACGGACTATGGATAAGTGCCACATAAAATATGAACTAATGTTGAAAATCATCTAATATAAGTTATGAGTTATTTTATTCAAAATGAATGAAACCACAATCTTCGATCTAATGTAACGATAAATTCATAAACAGAAAACAGTCCATGTGTTAACATTTTATTTGATCAGTGGGAGAAAACTAAATGTTTTTGTTTTCAGTTTTTAACGTCATTAAAAAAAAAAATCAATTTGCATTACTGAATATTTGCAGCACAAAGGACATGTTTTAAAAAAGGTAATTTTAAGACACTATTTTACACACACACACACACACACACACACACACACACACACACACACACACACACACACACGTATCCCACTATTGGTCTTCAAAGAAGACTTTGGCCATGGCGAGGGCGACCTTGGTGACCTTCTTGTCCTTGGCGTCGGGGCCCATGTTGACCCGTGCCAGTCCGATCCAGTACTGCGCCGTGCGGGTCTGGTAGTCCGTCACCGTCTCTCCCTCCTGCACTGCGGGGTGCTCCTCTTCATCTGCAAACACACACGTTTAGAGAGGTTAAATACGTTGGTCCTGGTTCCATTTACTTGAGAACAGCTTGTAGCTGGTTTCTTGCCAAATCAAACATCTTTAAAAAAGGAGCCAATCTGCTCCAAATCTCCCAATATATAACTCTCATTAAGACACTACAAGTACTACTGTGTGTACTAATGTGTTTTCTGGTTCGGGAGGAGCTTCGTCAAATCTGAGAAAAATAATCCATTAATGAGGAATATTTCACCCACAAGATGACCATTTGTTTAAATATTGGTAAATACGGTAAACTAAGATGGTTTACGTTATACGCACAACATCAGCATGTTGATGTTGTGATGGTATTATATATTAGCATTTAGCATCACTGCATTTTCATTTGCAATGAGCTGATAACAGCCAATATACTGATGTGGCCCATTAAGACTGAAGATGTTGGTTTCTATTGAAATCTACATTCAGCATCTAGAGTCCATTGACATCATACCAGCTTTCATATAGGAGATGCTTTCTCGTGTGTTTGTGAGGTTAGTTTACCTCATATAAGGTATTTTATTATTATTATATTATACCTTAAATATCAAGCATCCTGATCTGCATACTGTACTTGTTGCTCGTTATAAATAGCATGAAGGGAAAAATAAAGACAAAGATAATTATAAGACAGTGAAAGAGAGGAATAATCCCTTGCCATCCTCATCCTCGCTCTCCTCTTCGGACTCCTCCTCCTCCTCCTCCTCCTCCTCTGCTCCTTTTGCCTCCTTCTCCTCTTCTGCTCCTTCTGCTCCTTTTGCCTCCTCCTTCTCCTCTTCTGCTCCTTTCGCCGCCTCCTCCTTCTCCTCTTCATCTTCCTCCTCTGACTCAGACTCCTCCAGCCACTCCTGTGTCTCTGTGGAGAAAACAAAAAAACATAAATCTAAATGAAAGCTCACAGAGTTCCCTGCCGTCGTATCATCCTCCAGCTCTATATATTCAAACGAGACAAATCAGCACACTGGCTGCTTTACATTTCATATCATATTTTTTGTAATCTACGTGTGTTATTTCACTCATGTGTTCTTGACTTGTCTTTCTTTTCACTCACTTGGGTCCATTTCCACCAGAACCTCCCACTGGTCCATCTTGTTGAGGTCCAGAGAGTAGAAGTCGTTCAGGGTGAACTGGCGGTCGCCGACCTCGAACATCCCTCCGTACAGGAAGAGCTTTCCCTGACGCACCGTTGCCATGGCGCTGGACCTCGCGCAGGGCTCCACCAGGGGGGCCGAGGCTGAAAAAACAAAACAAAGCCCGTGATTGTCCAACCTATCGATATTTTCTCACACCTTAAATGTGTTTAGTGTGCGAGTGTAATCTTGCCATCGCCCTCCTCCTCCTCTTCTTCCTCTTCATCATCCTCGTCCTCCTCCTGAGCTCCAGGGATCACTTCCTTGATGGTCATCACTGTGCCGTCCTCGGTGACAATCTCCTTGATGACCTCAGTGGGTCCTTGCGGTGCCCCCTCCTCCTCCTCCTTCCCGTCTGCTCCCTCCCCCTCTGCTCCACCCTTCTTCCCCCGTCTCCGTTTCTTCTTCTCCGACTTGTTTCCCTGGAAACAAAAGGATAAACAAGTGGAAGCATCGACACCCTGCAGTTGACCGGCAGTTCCCTTGAGAGGGGATGGTTCCAATCAGTAATGAGGACTTTGATGGAAATGATTAATCCATTTTAAAAAGTGGTCGGCTATTCATAGTTGTGCGGATCCAGGCCGCAGGCCTCTCATTCATTTGAATGAGGCCGGTCCAGCAGCGCAGCGGGGATGCCACCGGAGGAGGCTCCATCATCCGGCAAAAAAGAGTTTCAACGCAACATCATACGGTAATGCCCCGCGTTGGCCGATCACGTACATGCACGAGCACATTCCTAGTAGATTACTCGGTAACATTTCTACTGTTAACCTTGTAATCGGTGCAACGAAAGGTCACCGGTTTGAAGCTTTTAAAGAGCGTTTTAAAGTCCAAAAGTATATATTTTTTAAAGTTGATGTGATCATTTGAATTTTTATCTAACGAAATATAGATTAAATATTGTATATCATATCCTTTCATCCAAACACTGATCTAGCGGCTCCTTGTGTCTTACCCTGAGCAGGCCGGGGAACCAGCGGCTCTTCACCGTGTCATACAGGTAGAGGTCGTTGTAGAAGTCGCCCTCCAGCGTCTCCTCCTCTTCCTCGTCGCAAACCCCGCCGAACAGCACCGCCCGCCCCGCCGGGCCCGCCGACCCCGAGAAACCAGAGCGGGGAGTGGGCTTGTTCCCAGAGGGGCTCACCCTGGACCACGACCACTTCTCTGCAGGACGGGGGGGAATCAGTGGAAGATCAGCAAACAAGCAAAGAAGCTGAATGATTTTGATTATTTCGTGACCTTAAGTGTTTGTGTACCTTGGCCTTCTTTACCCTCTCGCTTGAGAAGGAACATGTCGGAGTGGATGGTCCCCTTCTCTACGTCCTTCTTGACTCGCTAAATAAAAACGCACACAATCAGGCAGATCACAAAACGTAATGCATTATCAATACGGGGGAGAGCCACACACACACATACACACACACTCACCACTTTGGAGTATCCCCCGTAGATGACGACGCCCATGCCGTCGGGCGTGGAGGTCATCTGAGAGGCGGAGCGTGGGGAGGGGGCGGAGCCTGATGGAGCGAGGCGTGACCAGGAGAAGGTGTCCAGGGAGAAGGAGTAGATGTCGTTGTAGTAGATAAAATCCCTGCAGGCGGAGGAGAGGAACGGGCTGAAACTAAATCACAACTTTGAGACATTTAAGAGCTCGAGGACTGTCGACTTTATCGCAGATTGCGAAGAGATTGCTGATTAGATGTCGGTCTCAAACTCAAAATAAAATTTTTTATCTCAACCAAAATGGAAATGAAATGGATTCTCTGGCTCTGTTAACATAAATTGCACTTAAATAAATAAGAATCTTTTGTCAGAAGGGGATATAGAGTCATTTATTCCTTCACAGAGAACTTCCTGCCAATCACTTTCAGTTTGTTTACAAAAACACATTCGATGAGATAGAAGCAGCAACAACACGTCGCTCTCATTCAGCTCAAACCCAAAATGTCCCAACGTCAGAGCTGTGAGAGACAAGCTGATAACATAAAAATATTGAGCTCATGGCCAGATATGATACGATAAGTTGAGAATTCAATGCTCATTCACAGAATGATGTTGTAACTTATTACATGCGATGTGTTTACCAGAAGAGATAAAACTGATCTCTGTGAGTTTGTTTGTTTGTAGAATGAACAGGGTTTACAATAAGCCGTCTCCACTCTCCCATTAACGGGTGTGAAGGAAGTAATGACGTAATGGAACACGTTACCCGTTCTCCGTCCACTCCATTACAGACACACTGTCCTCGTTTGATCACTCGGTAACGCTCTGCCTACCTGTTGCTCTCGTGGAAACCTCCAAACACCAGCAGCTGTTTCTTGCTGAGGACCATGCGGTGGCCGCTGCGACCCGGTGGACCACCAGGCACCCTGGGGAGGAAAAAAGAAAAAAAGAAAAAAAACTGAAATCACTTCGGATCGCTGATGCCTGCAAAGTGAAACACCCACAACACCGTGTGGGACTTTTTAAAATCGAGCTTTTGATTTTATGGAGCTGTTAACTTGTTTTGTTTTTTTTATTACCCAAGCAATCAACTCATCTATCCACTGATAAGACTCACATTACAGGATGGAATGAACTCATTACGATGAAATAGTATTGCTGGTCACCCTCAGGTCCCTGTTTAAACGTTCATTCTGCCGATCATTACTCCCATTTACAACACCCGCCCCCCCCCCCCCGGTTCATCCTCACGTCTTGTTTGTACGGCCCTCTACACTCACTTGATGTTCTCCCACGTGTGCGTGGCCAGGTGCAGCACCCAGAGGTCCTTGTAGTGGTAGAACTGCTCCCCGTTTGGAGAGGCGAACTCTCCCCCAAACACCCAGAGCTGACCCCCACCCTGGGGAACTACCACCGCCTGAGAGGAGGGAAGGGAGGGAGGGAGGGAGAAAAGGAGGGGAGGGAGAGGGGTGCATGAACAGAGCGAGATAAAGAGGTTTGATGTCCTCAGATTGAATTAGTTGTCTTGCAACATAATAGTCGTGATGACGTTGCCGATAAGTTTCCTCAACTGCCGTCTGCCCTCTTGTGGTTTAATCGGAGAATCACATCAAATAAAGGACTTCAAATAGTGTTGCGGTGGATTAAGCAGCACTACAAGGGTCTATCAAATTTAGCTGCATACCTGTCATTTGATTTATATCAGTCAACACGCCTCTGCTCATGTGGAAGTAACTAAAACTGTTGCTGAGAATCAGATCAGACACAACAAAGCTGAGAGCTCACACAGGGAGAGGGCCAGACAGCGAGCAGCACAGGAGGATCTGGGATCCTCGTACCTGGTGAGAGCAGCGAGGCGGAGGAGGGTTGGGGATGTCTGATTTCACCCAGCTGTTCTTCTTGATGCTGTAGAAAAACAGATCGTTGTACAGGTACGTCTGCCAAAAAACAAACAAAAAAAAAAAAACGGGTTTTAGATGAGGATTTATTAATAATTTGGCAAAAATCAAAGCATGCGAGCTTCCTGCTCATTCAGTCATTAAAGAGGATTTTCCGCTACCTTCTTTCCGTTGAAGAATTCTCCTCCAAACAGGATGAGTTCATCTTTCTCCGGATGGCCAGAGAGAGACGCACTCAATCTGAAAAAACACAAAAAGACATCAGAGACCTGAAGGGCTCGGTTTAAAACGGAGTCAGCTCAGTTGGCCCGGCGTCGGTGAGATTGGTTTGTGGGGTGAAAGAGGCCAATGGAACCAACCACAAGATTTTGTGACAGCAGCTGTGTGATTTTAGCCTTAAAACTACAAAGAAATTTGGTCTGGAACAAATTAATAAAAAATAATAATAATTAAAGGCTACAAGTCAATCGGTGTGCTCCAGTTCCTTCGTCCCTCTGGATGGTAAATCTAACTGCTAAACATCAGCAGTTTAGCATAACAACACCACCAGTATAGCAGACCTGCAGCAACAGCAACCTCCTTTTAAAGCTCAACTAGATTGGGCGGTGTGGAAAACTCATGAAACTCTTCAACAACTCTGTGGTAGAGTCAGTTATCACACTTCCCATTATTACTTGGTTTGGTTGGCACATGGGTTCACCGCCAATGTTCCCAGGGGGTGTGTGTGTGTGTGTGTATCGCTTGATATAAACTAACACAGTAAGTGATGGACGATAAAAACGCAGTATGAATGGTAAGAATATGTTCAGCCAATGTGGAAATATAGACGTCAACAGTCGAGACTGTAAATGCGAGACAAGTTGTCCCGATGGGGACACAGTGAAGTTGAACTTGAAGGTGAGCGGCGCGGTCCTTCACCTCGCTGATGGAGGTGGACATGTTGTCTCTACTACTATGGTCTTCTTTGAATCCAGATTCTGAAACTCAGCAATCAGAGCCTCCAAATCCTCCTGGAGACAGAGAAGGATGAAAAGTAATGAGAACAAAACCGGATAAACGTAAACAAAAGATATTAGAGATATGTTGAGGGTCCTAGTAATATTGCTCATGTTATTAGTAACATTGCTAGTCCTAATAACAAACAGTTGTTACCTGCCACTGATTTAGACTGTAGTTAGCATTTGTGGTAAACTATGCAGTTAGTTAGCAGACCTGAGCTAACGCTAGCTAACGTCATTTTCACAATATATTAGCATTATCATTTGTACAAAGAGTACACATATTAACGTAGTGTTAATAGTTCAGCCCATATTAACATTAACGTTACCTCCTCTCGTTTGGACCTCTTTGAAACTTTCTTCTCCATCTTGGCAGCTGTCTTCTCCGCTCCCTTCACCTTCTTTTCTTTCTTGCTTTTTTTGCCCATGACTGTCGTGGTGCACTGATGTTATATTTCGGGGGGTTGTATCTCTCGTTTTCAATGAGGTCGGTGTCACGTGGAAATCCAAACAAACTCGCATGCCGAGCGCCGATGCCTTTCCTCTGGCAAGTGACATTCACTTCCTGCAACAGACTTAAGCTCAGTGTGGACGTGTAACAGCGCCCTCTAGTGTGGCGGAGGACACTGGTGGCCTCAGCAAAAAACACTCTAAAGTACCCTTTGAATGCTCAAAATGGGCAAAATGTATACATATGTATGGTGTAAAAAAAGAATTAAATAATAAAGTGACCGCTATGGTGTCTTTCCTGTAGAGAAAATAATTTGCCATTGTTGAGCCTGCAATATAGTGGCTGGCTAAGTAATTAAATACTCTTCAATGTCAGTGGGTGGCAGTAGGTAGCGCAATAATGACCTTGTTAATTTAAGACAGTATAATTAAATGATGGGAGAGGTTGCAGTGACAAGACGAACAGCGATGGAGAAATATTTAAAAATGAAAAATGCAGACTCTGAAGTGGGCCCTGGACAACAAAACTAAAACCAGAGAGAGAGACAGAGTTCTTGAGGAAGAGCTTCGTGTGCCTTTCTTCAGTTTCTGCTAGGATATCAGCTTTGTGTTCATCTAAACAGGCCCAGGTTTCACACTGAGTAAGGATCCACAAATTGAGAGACTTGCCATTAAATTGTCAGCATATATGCTCTATTATGCTACAATGTGTCATTTTATAACTTTTTTGTTTTTTTGTGTACCGCGTAAAAATGTACCGCGGCTCAGGAAAGGTTGAAAAACACTGCTGGGGGCTTAAGTAACTGCCATGATGATGATGGTGATGATAATGATTAGGATGATAACAACAACAATGATTGGCGGTAGCATTTACACACTCCGTGTTACCTCTGTCTGCATGTTTGAATACACATGCCCTTTTATCTTCAGTGTGTGTGGAATGTCACAGAGAGAAACCACAAGTGCTATAATAAGCAGGAAAGTATCTTGACACCTTTATATGGCATGTGTTTGTCACTCAAACCCCTCTGGGCACGCCCTGCAGGCCCACAGCAGCAGTCATCTCTCCTGTAAACTAAAGCTGCAACGTTAAACAATATTAATTCTCAGCTATAATGTGATGCTTTGATGCTGAAAGTCAGGTAATCTCTTTTTCTCAAAGATGGCTTAAACACCCGTGGATGACGGTGCTTATTATAAACAGAAGATACTAGTTGTGTGTTGCTTTGGTCATTCAAAACCTTTACAGTTAAACTTAAACTGCAGCATTACAATAGCACGGCAACTTCCGGGCACATTGTGTTAGTCTCCTTTGATAATGAGAGGTTTAGAAATATTTTAGTGCCTGACACTCAAATAGATAAAATGTCCAATTAAAGCGATGCCTCAATTATTGCTAACGATATCTGGAGGGAGGCTCTCTTTACAGATATATATTGCCAACTGCAGAATTTTAATTTGGCAGTCAAATGATCAAACAAGATTGCTTGCTTTACTATATATTGCTTTCACCATATCAGTGTCTCATCTATGCCTCCCGCTCATTTTGAATGGATCGGCCCTCTCTGGTTAAATGGAGGTCTTATCCTTCATCTAATTATTTCATATCTGTTCACGGTTATTAAAAATGGAGGAGACGATGTTTAGAAATGACCTATGAATTCATCAAGGCCAGTCTCTGCTGTCTGCTCTTTCCAACCATCTGTCAGCATATTGTGATATTCATTTTCCTTCCCAGCATCTACAAACATTCACAAAAGCTCAGACACGCATGTACAAACACATCAATTATTCACAAAAGCTCAGACACGCATGTACAAACACATCAATTGACCACACACACACACACACACACACACACACACACACACACACACACACACACACACACACACACACACACACACACACACACACACACACACACACACACACACACACACACACACACACACACACACACACACACACACACACACACACACACACACACACACACACACACACACACAACTGCTATGCCCACAACTCACTCCTGACTGCTAACCTTTGGTGCTTTTCTGAGGCGCAACATGGTATGTACCACTGTGTGTGTGTTGGTACAGATCATGTCAAGCAAATAATTGGCATGATGAACTACAAAATCCCATCGTAGCCTATATGTGTGTTCCAAATAAGAAAAGCCCTCTCCTTCCTGGGAGCCAGACACACTAAAACATTTCGTTGGAGTCATGTGGGGATCCATGAGACAGGGGCCCATGAGCAATGTTGGTTCCCAGATGATAGTTCTAGTGACCAGTCTGCAGACTTACTGATATATGAAGGATGCATTTCCATGCCCTACAGGCAAATATGGGGCACACAAGCCCTTTGATGTATTAAACTGGCGTAGTTATGCAGATCAGCAGACATTGTGAATACAAGCTTCTGATGGCTAAAAATGCCATGCTATAAACAATTTGCTGTCTCCCGTGAACGGCGAATATTTGCAACAGATGCAGATGTTGCTTTTACTATCACTTACACTTACTATAGAAGGCACGTTATGATTTAAATGCAAGCAAAGAAAATTACTTCACTTGACTTCAGTTTTTGATTTTACTTGACTTGACGTAAATCGAGTTGACTTGACTTTAAATTTACTTGACTTGACTTAAATTGAGTTGGCTTAAATTGACAAGACATGAGTTGACTTGACTCAAATTGAATTGAATTGACATGATAAGACTTGACTTAAATTGACATGACATGACATGACGTAACATGACAAGACTTGACAACTTAAATCAGTTTGTTGATTTAATTTGTCGTGACTTGAATTGATTTGGCTGGTTTTGTGGTTCTTCAGCATGACTAGACAGTCGAGTCTTTGAATTGACATGACATGGGTTGACTAGTTTTGATTTGAAATGATTTGGCTTTGCATGGAATTAGTTTGACTTGACTGGATCTGATTCAAGTCGATTGAAGTTAACTTGACTTGACAACGCAGTTCAGTGAGCGAAAACATGGACATCTTCTCTGAACAAATGCTGTTTACTCCGATGAAGACGGAAGAACAGATGGCTGGCTTACACCTGTGCCCCTCTGCATCAATACACACACATGCACAAATGCTTTTGTGACTCAGCATCCTTGCGTCAATACTGCCCTCAGCACCGTGCCGTTTGCCTGTTAGCCTGAACGTCTGGTCGTGACTGATGCTGAGGGGAGAGAATAAAGGACCGAGATGATGAGATGAGCAGCGATGTTAAATACCTGAAAAGAGAAATTACCCAGGCTGTGATTATCAAGCTTTTGGAAACAGATGCTGTTGCTGCACACACACGAACGAGAGAGCAGGAATACACACACAATTTGTGTTCTTCGTTTCAGGTCATTATACTAAGGATTCTTACCAATATTATATTCCATTTCTGCCAATAGACCTCCCTAAATGGACACAAGTTGGTCCTTTAATGCATGAAACGTGTTGAGATCTCAGACTAAGCAAGAAAGCTATTAATTGTATTGATGTCTATGTATTGATGGCAGTCTCAGACAGCAAAGTAAGAATAGTGCAAATTAGAATAGTAATAGCAAAATAGCTCTGACTATTTTAATTAAAATTATGAAAGTACCATGAAATAATAGAATCTATTTGTGTAGAATATGTACTGACCGTGAAAACACATATGCCTCATAATTTCCACAAATTTTATAAAAATCAAGTCAGCAGCAAGACAAATACAAACAGAATGTGGAGGTGGTGTGTGTGTGTGTGTGTGTGTGTGTGTGTGTGTGTTTTCACATCTTCATCCTCTGTGCTCCTTTAAACCTCAGAAACAATAGAGAAAGACAAGCACAAGTAAACAGTGGCCGGTTGATCCCAGTGCACCACCCAGTGTGTGTGTCTGTGTCTTTGTGTGAGCCTCTATGCTCATGTGTACTCGGTATGTCCCAAGGAGCATGTAAACACTGCTACCAGTGTATGTATGTGTGTGTGTGTGTGTGTTAATGTAGGGAAGTGAAAATCAGAGCTCACACCTGTCTGTGTCCCCTGTCGTGAGGATATCGACTGTTTGTTGTTCTGTGGTCAGGTTTCCTCTCACACAGCCTTTATCTGCAGCATCACGGTGTGGGAAAAAGAAGAAATAGTTGAAGTTACCATGCATGAGGAACATTGAACTCGTTATGAAACATTGTTAATAAAATACTGATGCCTCTATTTGACCTTCATAAGTAAGAAAAATGTCTTTGTAGTTATTCTTAATGCCTGTTATCGATGCCAACTGGTTGGATTCCAGGCAAAATCAGACCTTCAGACCCAGATCCGGCTTTGCTGCCGCTGCCGACCTGCAGTTGGAGCTCCGGCAGGAGGTGGAGTGCTCTGCGCCCAGCAACAGCGTCTCCTCCTCTGACCAGGAGCAGAGCGTCACCTCGCTGCTGTGTCGGTCCCCGCTGGAAGCCAACACCGACACCACACTGTATTGCTGGGCCCACTAGAGAGAAAGGAGGCATGGGAGAACCAGAACCAGGACTAAGCGGGCCACACTGTCACACCCCGCTGTCATAAAATTAGAGGTTTTCTAAGAGGGCTCTGGTGCCTTAGAAACACTACCGCTTTTGTCCACAGGGACGGCCAAAATCAACACAATATGAAAGTTATCCACTAAACCTGACACAATCAGCAAACATTTATTTTGTTATTTTGTGAACAAGCTACATGTCATAGTACAACAGTAAAACAAAAATAGTAATATAAAATAGTATAAAACACATCTCTATCTTGTGTGTGTCCACCCTTTCTTTCTGTGTTAAATCAATGTGCTAAAATATGCTCAGTAAAAACATTGAGTCATATTTTTTTTTTAAACATTACTTATTATTATCATGTATATTGTGAGAAACATTTGTGGATCGCAGGGAACTCTTCTCCCTTCAAAAACGACTTGTCATCACAAAAAACATAGAGATCGTTTAGGCAGCTTTGAACAAGTCCCTCTAGAGACCACATCTCCATTCAGTCTGACCGTTGTAGCAAGTTTGTAATGTTTTACAAAAGTAAAAAGTATAAAGCAGTGGGTCAACAGTCCTGCAGCATATGTTGGCCTTCGTCTAATTCACAACTAGACCAACTGTTGGGTTGTGCAGCAGAGGTTTCATTAATCGACTCACCCTGAAGAAGAGGCCAGTCTTCACAGCATCGGTGACCCCGCTGGCAGTTTTTTCTATGTTTATAGTAAGCACATGATGCTCACATGCAACTAAAAAAATGTTCCTCGAAAAGGGCATTGCCCACCGCGGCACCAAAAGCCTTTAGACCTCACGGTCTTATCTAAACCTCTTATCTAAACCTCCATCCAAACGTGCGGTTAGCTTGGTGTGAATGATCCGGTCGGCCTGACTTTAAACACTCAGCGGTCTCAGCATACATACATCTTGGTCTGCTGTGACTCAGTGAGGAATGTCTTAACATCGGTGAGCTGTCAGGAGTTCATTCGTTTGTACGCTGCGTTCCGTTGGCTCACGCCCGCTCACTCTCACCTGCCAGAAACACACCTTAAAGTTCTTTGCACAAAAAGAAAAAACAGTAGAGCGGGACGGACAGAGTGTGTGATCGTTGGGGTGATAATCATGATTGTAAGTCCTGGTTTGGAATAGAAAACAAACGTCTGATGGTTTCTATCAGACGTGCCAAACCAGACAACCGTCAGTCACACGTGGTCTAGTGTGTATCACAGTTCAACATCAGCTGAGCTGGAGTTTAAGGGCTCAGATACGTAACAAAGGTATGGAAAGCAACCACCACTTTGTAAGATGTTTTGAACTACTGGACAAGGGACATCACAGGATCAATTGTAAAAGATCCCCACAGCTAAGGATGTCCTGGAAACATCTGCAGTACATGTTCATTCAACTTCCTCAGCATGTTTTCTTTGTAATGAAAGGGAAGGCATTCCTCTTTGTTACACCCATCAAAGAACCAATACAACAGCAGGCCTGTGTCAACAGATTCAACTCAATCCAAGATTGGTTGAGAAAAACAAAGATGAATTTGTCTGGCATTCTCTCAGAATGTGTTGATTAAAAAAAAAGAGGAATCCAGATGTTGATATCCACGTTTTATCTCCTACTAACAAAGACTATATAACAGACAATGTAAGTTAAATAATCCAATAACGACTCAAGCCTGGATCCATGAAAAGAAATCCAGTTAATTCCTAAATAATGAGTGTTGCATTGTAGCCAGTCAAACAAAGCACTCACACACATGGAGCAGGTGTTCCTCCAACAACTCACACGTGCATCTCTTCGGAGGGGAACCCTGTCTGCTGGCTCTCCGCCCTGAGAAAAGACAGGAACTTCAGGCCTCTCTGTGAAATGTTGCAGCAACCTGCAGAAGCCTCCACTACACTGCAATTTCCTAAAACACTCTTTCAGAGTAAGATTGTGGCTGTTATGTAGTCTCAAATGTTTGCGCTCGAGTCCCAAGTCAAGTGTCAAGTCCAGGGGTGGGCAAACTTTTTGGCTCGGGGGCCACATTGAGTTTTAAAATTTGACAGACGGGCCGGGCCAGTAGCAGATGAATGGAGTGTTTGTGTGAACTAATATAAATTACAAGTAAAAGTAACTTACATTTAATTTCAGTGGGAACAGTGTTGTTGGTCACCCTTTTTAACCAGTGCATCAACGTTTGGTGTTTGGTTGTGGTAATTCTCAGAACAGATCTGAGGTGTTCATCAGTTAACTGGGATCTTACACAGTATTTTTTATCGCATTAATGCATATTTTATCGTGCACTTACTTATTAAGCAGTCATTTTTGACACAGTGTTTTTAGTGTAAAGGTTAATGACTGTGGTCTTTTTAGCAGTTTGATTATTTGAAGGGATGATGCAAATATTTGACTTTCACAAATAACATTATCAGAGTTCTGCTCTGTAATGTCTTTCCTTGTCTCTCCCCCCTGTGTCACGGTGTGGGTACATCTTACTGGAGTCAGGAAACGTATCAGAATACCCTTATTTTATTGGCTAAACTGCATCACGTG
Source organism: Anarhichas minor (assembly GCF_050575085.1). Lineage (NCBI taxonomy): Eukaryota > Metazoa > Chordata > Actinopteri > Perciformes > Anarhichadidae > Anarhichas > Anarhichas minor. The sequence goes on along the minus strand of NW_027466480.1, from coordinate 98,209 downwards.
ACGTGATTTACAACGCATTGGTCTGTGTTTTTCCTGCACCGCTGAACAAGTGCCGTAAATGCTGGAAAGGAGCGTGAATAACTCCGCTGCATAAAGCAAAGTCCCGCGACCCACTGAAAACGGGTCCGCGACGAACCACCAGTTGAGAATCACTGGTGTGCAGGATCGTGACGAGCGGTGAACAGCTGTTTGTGTGGCGTGTCTTCAGTCTCTTCCTGTTTCCTTCACCTACATTCCCCTGGGTCCTAAGCCCCTCCATGTACAGCTTCTTATCACCCTCTATGTACCAACGTACATTTATAACAAATATCACACATATTACACGGTAATCAGCGTTGCATATGTGTCAAACTCTATCGGTGCATCTCCGGTCTCTTTGTTCATCCTGCATCGCTCTGTTCTGTTCTTTAATGTAACGTAACTGGAGCGACGGAGCCTCTCCCAGCTGTTAGCAGACTGTTGTGCTAGCAGGCTCGCGAGTGAGCTGTACCCAGCATGCAGTTCGGCGGTGAAATTTTATAAATGTACAATTATTAGTGTTACAAATTGTTTATGTGTCACAGACTGTTGTGCTGTGGTGTTTTGCTCTGTTAAAGAGCGTTAGTTGTGGGTTGTTAATTGTTGTGGTATAAAGTTATGACCATGACTAGGCGTCCCTCTCAATACATATAAGAGAACTAGCGCTGACCGCTATTGGCAAAGAATACATTTAGCTGCCTGTTGAAAGCAGACAGCAGTTGTTTCGGCTATGCACCGGTATAATGGTGTGTGAAGAATTCATATCATACTGGAAATTAAAACAGGTATACTGCCCAGCCATAGTCTTTATTATAGTTCGGACAATGGTCTACCAATATTTGACGGGCCGGATCCGGCCCGCGGGCCGTAGTTTGCCCATGCCTGGTCAAGTCCCTTACGTTGGGTCATAATGCGCTCCTCACCAAATGTAATGCCACTTCAACATCAGAGTAGTTATATAGTAAATTAGCAAAAATCATGAATGCCTGATAAAATTGGAAGGAGACATATGTTTCTAAAATGTTACATTTCTACATAAGAACCTGTGGAGCTAACATTAGCAGAGCACCATAGCGCGTCATTAACTAGCGCTTGCACTTCTAAGTTACGCTCGAGGTATACTGAATGTATACACACGCTGCTATTGCGTTTAATGATTGTAACAGTGAATAAAGACCTACCCGGCTATACAGGAACAGTGTTGTTCCTTACGTTTATTGTCTTCTGTCTCGATCGCCAGGTGATGTGGTGGTTCACTTTAGCTTCTACTTTATCTTTTTAACCTGTTGTCTCTGCTGAATAAGTTTGACATCCTTCATATATCTTTCAAACACATATTGTAGACTCTCGCTAAAAAAAAACACTAATTTCTTTACCCAGATAATACTTCTTCAGGCAGTGCAGTTAGTGACAGTGTGGGCTCCATAGTAACATAGCTCTGACAGCTTGACTGATTAGCAGAGGGGGTGCAGGGCTTAGCGAAGGGTCAATAGTAATCTCCAGCATCGCTACTAAATGGCCGAATAGAAAGAACGGATCACAAACAGTGATGCTGAAACTGTTGACTTTGTCCAAATACAAGTTAAAAAACCTTAGTTAGTCTATGATGAAGTTGCGTCTTTGTGTTGTTCGAGGTTCAGCCTTCCTGTCCTCATACCTCTTTAGCCCGAGCGAGCCCCATTTGGGGTTCGAGTACCGGTACCGAGGTTCCGAATGGACTCTTCATCAAATAATATGAAAAATGGTCCAGATATGTAAAATATCAAAAACAAAAAAAAAGAAAGTCCGAGCAAAATCATCATGCAAGCCAATTATACACAGTATACACAAACTAATTCAATACACTAGAAGATTTATCACAATATATCAGGATTTTTCTGCAAAAAATCCGTCAACTATGCAGCAGAAATTCATATTTTATCACAAAGCCGGCAGCGAAAATGGCCGAAGGATACATGAATTCGCACGAGGGCTCGATACGGTGTCGACCCAGCGTGTCCAAATAGATCTCCGACAAAGCATTCAAAGGTCACAGGACAAACCCCAAGAAACCGCACACTGCTCTCGAGAAATAAAATTGAAAATCTACATACCTTTTGGCGATTTTCGTCCAGAAAAAAACAGTTATTCTATTGAAAGTTGCTGTAGTGCTGTGCTCCGTTTCCTGGTCTCTCTGCCTGCATTGAAATGAACGTGCTGTGACCTGGCATGCGAAAATGGCCCGCATTCTTCGCCTGGACCAACCTATTTTTCGCATGGGGGTCGAGCCCATATAACTAAATCCGCCAATCACAGGCCTTACAAATCCCACACACACACTGAGTCAGAGCAGGTTTTTTTCATGAATGACACTTATGACATCTGGAAATAACTGAACATGGCTGAAAATGATTGCAAACTGCTTTATTATGATGTATTGAACACTCTTAGTGATAAAGCAAGTGAATATATAGTTAATATGTAGTTATATAGTATATAAAATTAGAATAGAGCAGCGCAAAATCTGGTTCCAAAAATGAAAATTTGGCTTGAAATTCTGTACTCAGACCTCATTTATGCTGGCCTGCTAAGTAAAATTAGCTTGGACAGACCAGATACCTGTTGTGCTATGACTGTGGAGTGATTTTAGGGTTCAATCAGCATTATTTAAAAGAAAATGTTCAATAAATGCTTTTTTTTCAGGCGAACCTGGAACTTTTCAATTTGAGCTGTGCCATATGTGTATATGTTATTAACCAGTAACATATACACAATATTTACACATATCAGCACATCTCACAAGTGTTACCTGTATTATATAATTTTAAATGATTAAAATAGACCTTGTAGTTGCAGAAATAGACTCTCTTTAGTATGGGTATGCAATTTTCGAGCAGAGGCCTACAAATAGGGCTAGGGCTATAGAGGTTAACTTTACCATGAGGCTGTAAAACTGACCTCGGATCAGTCACCCGCTTCCAGCCCATGCTCTGAATACTTGAGAGGATTAGTTTGTTTGCTTCTATGAACATTCATCAGCTGTGTGTAATGTTTACCTCAGCAACCAGCCTAACAGGGTCCTGCTGATCAATGCGTTAAAAAGGGACTCTAAATGTGGAGTGGGGATTTGGGAATGTATTTACTTTAAAAAGATATGAGAGAAAAGCAGAGTGGTTGTATTTTGGTTCTGTCTTGATTTTTATTCTCCGGGATAAAAACATAAAGGACAAAGTTCATCCAAAGAACAAGAGGAAAGAAAGATAAAAGCAGCAGCATTTCAAGCTCTCATCACAGGTTTAGTCCGGTTTGAAAGCGATTGACTTCACAGCATCACTTCAAATGGTAAGTCAACAGTTATTTTTATCTGAAACTACAAAAGCAGCCATTGCACAAGTAAAAAGTTACTTTTACAAGTTTTTAAAAATTATCATGTTGTACTACAAAACTCATAATGGATGCGGAACAAGCAGCGTTTAGGCAGAAACCACAGTGCCATAGGGCTAGAGGAAAATGTCCCTGTCACAATCTGCGCAGTTCGAGTTCCAAGGCCTGGCATCACACATCCATTCAGTTACAACCTACAAGTGGGAGCAGAAATGGGATGCAGGAATTTGCGACTGCCTGCGAGTCTTTGATGGATGCTGAAGTACCCGAGCAGCAACACTTTGCTACCAGAAAAGGAGGAGTGTGAGAGAAGCATGCGAAGGCAGAGTAAGGCCTTGAAGAAGAACAAAGAAGCACTTAGCAGACACACAGCATAGTGAGGGGGGGGGGGGGACAATCTTCCTCGCTCTACAGTTGAAGCACGCATCTTTCCCGCCTGTGCTGTGGCAGCTACAGAGCTGGATTAGAGGCAATTCAACACAGGTACAAAGGTGACATAGTAACAGCTGTATACATAGTGTTACGTCTGCACACTGCAAAAAGAGGGGAAAAAAAACATTGATTTCACAAGAGCCATATATTACAACTACATCGTACTGTTTGTGGGTGAAGTCATGTCTGAAACCTCTTCCTTCCTCTTGTTCTCAGCCTACTGCTTTTTTACATATTCATTGCGGTAATCGCACTGTAACGTTACACCCGCCTATGGCAAATAGAATTTTAAAAAAAAAGACAAACAGTGGCAGACGTATAGGCGAAGGACAATGAAGATGTTTCTCCAGAAGCCAGTCAAAGAAAACCGCTGGAGGCACAAATCCAAGGTTGCAGGACTCAAAGTGCCAAATGAGTGACATTGTAGCTCTAGTTAATGTTATCTTTGGCACAGCTGAAGTTCCATAAAAGAGAGTAAGCCTCAGAGCAGGCCCCATTATTGCTTCAACTCCCTTTTCCTGTGGCGAAGCTTTTGGCGAAAGCAATTAAGGGTTAAACCGTCACAATGTAGGTCATCTCATCTCTATATTGTGCAGCGTGTGTCTAGACTGTCCACTAAACGTTACACCAGCGGTGACAACAATAAATCCCAGTGCTCCCATGACGTGTGGAATACCTAATATATAGATTTTTCAGAGTAAAATGTACACTGGATGTACACTTTATTATTAAATATACTGGTGAATCCTTAATGATTTTATTGAATTTGTTAAATCCATAAAGAAGTTGGAGATAAAAATTATTTTTATGCTCAATGTAAGAATCTCGATATTAATATGTCTAACAATGAGTGCCGTCATTGTAATTTCCTACTTACTTAAAGTTCGTAGTATAAAGTATTCACCTCCGTCTGCCTCAAACCTGTATTCTCTTTTCTGTACACTTGGGGGCAGCACAACTAGCTGTAAGCAAAACACTGACAGAAGTATAAACTGCTTGTGAAGTATTGCCTATTTCAACATAAAGCAGATACAACGCCAGCATTCATGTAGACTCCTGTTTCTGGCCACCTCAATACTACTTTCAGTTCCGTTTGTTTTGTTTCTGGCCACAATGCTACTTTCAGTTCCGTTTTTTTTTTGTTCCTGAGGGAAACATCTAGCTTTTGAGCTGAAAAACATTCCACCACGTTCACCAGCTGGTTGCTAACTTTTATCAGTTTTTTTCCCCTCACTTGAAAACAAGCATTAGGTGGACTGAAACGGTACATTTGCGGGACACGAAGCCAAATCAATGAGCAGCTATCGAGAGCAGCTTTAACTAAAAATAAAACCAAAGTCAAAACCATCACCAGGTTGTGTATTCTTTTGGGGTGATGATAAATGGGGCTAAATAACTATTATAAACAATAAAAAGAGAACAAATGAGACCAAAACAAAAGTGGAAAAAAACCTAATTTATTTTTAAAGCATTTTGCATAAAATGCCCCTTAAACAAATTAGAGGGACTAATAACAATAAACAACCTAAAAATAAATAAATAAACTTTCTACAGTCCTATTCAGGGTTAGTTCACCCATCTGCTCTGTGCGATGGCTGGAGTGTTAGAAAGGCCCTACCTCATACATATACACATTAACCCCTCCCGCATCCACCGCCGCCGTCTCTATGGCAACAACTACAGCCGCCACGCTGTTAGACAGCGCTGCCATCTCGGCCTGTTGCTAGGAGGGTCGACGTTAATATAACAATACTGACTTTTTAATTTTTATGTAACTGTCGCTGTGTGTTTGGAAAAGTAAAAACAAAACATTTGAATGAAAAATAAAAAAACTGTTCATGCCGTTATCTGACAATGTGCTCCTATTGTACTTCAAAACGCACACCCACATAGAACTAAATGTGACGGGACATTACAGAGGACGTAGATGTTGAACAGTGAAACGTTTACATGTGAAGAGCATCGAGTCTCTCTGTCTGGCGCTCTGTAACGGCTTTATTAGTGTGTAGTCTGAAACATTGTCCCACAGTGTGAAGACGTATTTAATGACGCTCTGCGAGCCGGGCTCAGCGCGCTGAGAGACATTGATCCCCGACTGAGATCGCTGACCCAGAAAGTAAAAACAAACAGAAAAATAGCCCATAAATTGAATTTAGACCCACTTTTCAGTGATGGTCCTCATACAAATTCCCCATACTAGTGTCTTCAGCTCCGTCACTCTACTGACCGCATGATGATTTAAAGAGCAATTCAAACTCTAAAACCCAGGAATCCTGCGAAGAGACATCAGTCGACTGGTCGGCACTGTTTTAGAGACGTAATGCAAGCAGGCTTTGAAGAAAAACATGGCTGAGCAGAAAAGTTGAACTCCTATCTGTAGTTTTTCCTCCTTTCTCTGGGGGATTCAGTTAGCTGTAAAAAATGAGAAAACAAAAAAACATCTCTAACACACCAAGGTCTTCAATCAACTTGACTCTCTTCCTTTAGCAGCATCGTCTGCTTTAAAACCACGCTGGGCGACAAACAACACAGACTCAACAGACAAGACTTTGAGTGTTCTCGGGCATTTACACCGACCGACAGCGCAAGGCTCTCCACTAAAAGCGCTCAAGGATTGTAACGACTGCGGGACCAAAGGTTTCCAATATCCGATATCTTTTAACGCCAACTTTTTTTTTTTAGACTTGAGAGACACAGCTGTTTGCAGCCTCTGACTCCAGCGACAACTAATGCCCCAGCCGACGGCAACGCCTTCATACATTTGCCACCTACGGCACAACTTGCTAAATACAACATTTTTCAGATGAGGGATGATACTTTACATGAACCTATTCACAACCAACAAAAAAACAACAGTAAAATTAAAAAAAACAGTTAATTGAAATGCATCATAAAAAAACAAACACATTACGACCTACAAAGGATAGTTAGTGACTAAAAAGTGTCCATAAGAAACAAAATATAAGCGGTTGAAGAGCGCTTAGACGTGGTAGCTTCAGTCGCCTGCATGTTTCTGTCTTCATCAGGTCCTTATCAGTACCCTGCAGACTGTGTGTGTATGTGTGAGAGAGAGAGAGGAGAGGGGAGGGGAGGGGGGTGGGTCAAGCTTCATCAGCTGTGATATCAGATCCCAGAGGTCACCGTTTGTGCAGCCCAATATGCTGTAAAGGCCTCTTAGGTCGCCTGCGGCACCACCTCCATCATCTTCTGACACAAGGCCGTGGTCGAGACTGTAAAACACACACACACACACACACACACAGAGTGGTGATTAAACGCAATGTCACGTGACGTTCTCCCGAAACTCAAATGGCGTGACAGGACGGCCGTCGTACTCACAGATTCCGTGCAGCATCCACTTGGGTTTGCTCTGCCAACGCACGCCGATAAAGTAGACGGGAACTCCCGTCGCAATGATGCCGAAGCCAATCGCGCACTCCACTGGGGTCTTCCAGATGGAGACGATGATGAGGAAGAGGCAGGCGAGCACAAAGCTCAAGGGCAGCAGAATATTCACCTGCAGGCAAAAGAGACGGGGGGGGGGGGGGGGGGACTTTAAAACACTTTAACACTTTACCCTGAAAAGGAAACATTGGTGAATTATTGAATATCTTTTGCATCGTGGCTACGAGTCGGAGACTGTTTTTTCTTTACGCTTAGGGTTTTTAAACAGAATCTCTAAAAAGGCTCCACCGATCGCCTTCCTTACAGTTATTTTCTTAAAGTTATTTTCCTAAAGTTGGAGCATCTTTAGCTTCTGTACTGTGACGTAAGCGGAAGGGAGTATTTGAGTGGTGTACAGTTACAGGAGGGATGTACAATGATATCTTAGATAATAGCGTGTTCCCAAACAACAACACAACAGTGGGAAAAGGCCCTTTTCTGTGTCGCCATGACAATGCCCATCGCGAGCACAAAGCCGGGTCCATAAAGACTCTGTCTTCTGAGTTTGATGTGGAAGAACTTGACCTCAGCCACAATAAATCCATCCATTGGATGAACTGCAGCGCCAACTGTGAGCCAGGCCTCATTGCCCATCAGTGTTGGACTTCACTAATGCTCCTGTAAGCCAAATTAGGGGGGGGGGGGGGGGGGGGGGTCCTACAACCAGGTCCTAATAGGTTGTTATAGCAGCAGATTAATGGCCGTCAACAACCACTAATGAGCGGTATATTCAAGTGACCACATGCTTTAGGCCATGTAGACTGACCGTGAACTTAAGGTAGCGTGCATCTACCGGGTTGCCGATGAACGGTATCCGTTGACCAAAAGAGGTAGTAAATGTAACTGCGTGATTCTCTGCTTCAGATGTGTTGAACAGCAGGAATGTGACAAGACAAAGAAAGGAGAAAGAAATAGAGTGGGAGAGTGAAAGAGAGGGATGGAGGTCAGCGGAGAGACAGTGCCACCACTGTCCCACCAGTCTCTCACACACACACACACACACACACAGAGAGAGAACTGGGCCAATATATCTATCTGCCTCTTTCACTTCACTGCCCTGACAGACTCTGCCTCTGACCGAAACACAACGTTGTGCAAGTGGATGGATGAGCAGAGTCATGGCAACCATCAGGCTCTAGGGATGCCCACACACACATCCATGTGCTCTTACCTTTGGGAGGACTCCATAATGCCTTCCCTAGCCCCTTAGCCTGACCATCACAACTAAATGCCTGCCCACAACCCTTACCTAAACCTTATTCTAACCTGAATCTTAAAACCAAGTCCTAACCCTCGAACAGGCCAAAATGTCCTCACTTTCCTAAACTGTCCTCACTTTGTGGTTAAAAACTTGTTGGTCCCCACTATGTAGGATGTACACGCATACACACATACAGCATCGCACACATACAGCATCGCACACTGGCATACAACTCGCATGCAAACAAAGTGCAACAATGGCGCTCTGTGTTTTACTGAGTCCTGCAGCAACTGGACTAGTCAGGAGGCATGGTGCGCTTCCTTACACACACACACACACACACACACACACACACACACACACACACACACACACACACACACACACACACACACACACACACACACACACACACACACACACACACACACACACACACACACACACACACACACACACACACACACACACACACACACACACACACACAAGCATCCAGCTGACAAGCATCCAGCTTCTGTTCTGTCCTTTAATCTGCGATCAGTCTCTATTCATCCGAGCTCTGCTGAATGGATCTTTTTCTCTTCGCGTGAGACAAAGAAGAAACACTTCCTGCTGCCAAAGCTAACTCGAGTGGGAGTTGATGGCGACAAAGACCAAGTGAGACTCTCATGTCCACACGTCTCCGACTGTCTTGTCCGTGCCCCTCTACGATCATCATCAGAAAGTTTTTTTTAATCAAGTTTGGCTCACCTTGATTGGCCGCTCCATCTCCGGCTTCTTATAGCGGAGCCACATCATCCCGACGATTGCCAAGGCGATGCAGAGCCAGTTGAAGAAGCTGAAGAAGTTTATGACGGAGAAGATGTCGTTGGAGAAGGCGTAGAGCAGCGTCATCAGGCACTGGCGGGAACGAGAGAGAAGTGATTGGGTGTGAGAACCAACAGTCCTTTGTTTCCGTTAAAACATTGCTGTTGCTTTATATCTACACAGATCCAACAGCAGCATTATCCTAATACTTCATTACTGTAAATCAGTTCCCTTCTGATTTAAAAAAAGATTTATTCGGCAAAGACATCTGTGTTTTAGCGTACTGTGAATTAGAAAATAGGAGGACATACAGTGAATATAAGTGAGGGCAGCGGGGTCAGCAGGGTGGGGTGGATCATTGACAGCAGACTGGGCAGGTGACCCTCCCGGGAACCCACGAAGAATAACCTGAGAGTGGAGGAAAGACATGGATGCCGTGTATAAACACAAACCTTTTTGAGCTCTCACCATTTCTACAAACATCTATAGATAGTCTAATGTACTTATTTGTTTCTGGGTTCTTCTTTTCTTGTGTGTGTGTGTTTTACCTGGATGATGTGAACAGCGAGCCGTTGACCGATCCGAAGCAGGACAGGCCTACAAACACAGGGATGATCCACGCCATCGGACCCAGGTGGCTGTTACCAAAATCCTGCAGGACAAACACACACACACACACACACACACACATTATAGATAACCATAATAAGTCACGTTGAGTAGCAAAGCAGGGCCAGTCCCACCAGGAAGTGGAGCAGCATCGACAATGGCTTCACACAGTTTCTTTATTTGTGCAATCGACTCCTGTCTAATAAAATAAATTGCTCTTTGTGTTCATACTCAGACAGAGGAGGGTTAAATAAAAGCTATGATGGCTTTCTGTGTTTTTCCCTCAAAGGGTAGCAGTGTAAAGACTTGTTGAGCTTATATATATTATACGTCTATACATTATACAACTATAGCATATCCAGAGGGAAGCCAAAGAGCTGCACTGTTGTACTGCTGGATTATCAGACAGTATACTCTGCTATGTACATGTTGAGATATAGATACATATTCTACTATACTCATCCGTATTTTATTATACTGTACTGTTTTTATATTTGACATTCTATTTCATGGTATCCTATATTGCTGTTCTACACCATAGTGTTGCTGTTATGTAATATTATATTCCTACCTTTCCCCTTATACTATATCTCATATCATAATTTACTATATTATACTGTATTACATTACAGATTGTTTTGCATTATACTCATATTAGATCTCTATATTAATACAGACAAACACTAAGCACCATTACTTAATCATATCATCAGCCTGGTGTACACTGCTAACATGGACTTGACGCTATTATATCAGATCAAACAACTGTCACTTTACCATGCTATTTTGTCTCCATATGCTCTTGTATAGTATTTATATTTTCATCTTTTAATATATATACACCTCTTTTTCATTTCTTTCTTTTACTTCCTGTTTATCTGTAGTATCGCTGTCTTTGTGCTGCTGCAACAACCGAAATTCCCTGGTGTGGATCAATAAATTTATCTAATCCTATGATTAGAAACCACCCCAACAGCAAAAATGTATTGACCGTATTTGGCGCCTTTCACCTTTCACACGAAAATAAAGTAATGTGTGTGTGTGTGTGTGTGTGTGTGTGTACTCACCACGGCCACGGCCTCTGAGGCGAGCATCTGCTCGGGGGAGAGGGTGGTGAAATAGGCCAGGTTGGTCAGAACGTACACGACCGTCACTATGGGCAGAGAGATGATAATGGCGCGGGGAAGGTTTCTGAGGGAGACGCACACACACACACACATTCTTAGTTACAGACGATCGATCGCTCGCTCCCCTGCAAACAAGTCCGTATTTTATCATGAAACGAGTACAAGTTGCTCGTCAACACTCACTTGAAAGGCTCAATCATCTCCTCAGTGACCAAATTCAAGTAGTTCCTGTGAGCAGAAGAGGCAGAGACATCGTATGTAGCGAAACAGATACAATGCACACTGTATAAAAAACTGAAAGCAATCCAAAGTAATGATTCATGCTGTTCGTTTCCATCCTTCCACCATGAGGGGTCCCGACCTCAGCATTCGCCTGATCCTAAATAGCAGAGTGGACAGTGAGTGACACAGATAGGTCGATGCGTGAACTCACCAGCCACCGTAAGCAAACAGGCCGCTGTAGAGCGACATCCCCAAGCTGCCAAACTCATATCTGGACCCCTCGAAGGAATTTTCTGGAAGGAGACGGTCTACGCCACCTGGAGAAAGAAACAAGGAAAAAGAAGTGGGTTAGGACCAAAAAAAAATTAAATCCACCTGTCTGCATTATTGCATTACCGCAGGCGAGTTTACCAGTCAGTCTGCAGAACCCCAAAAAGCGGAACAATAAACGAAATAAACCTGCGGTTGCCCAACACGCATCACAAAGCCTCGGCTTAAACCTGTCTCCGTCTGTGGATCAGGGAGCGACTCCAGAATGTGACGGATTTAAGATGGGCTGAGACAGTCAATAAGTGACCCAGACAGTGGAATCGACCCACGGCATTGCAGGACAGACGGAGGAAAGCTTTGTTGCCTTGCTCGAGGGCAGGGCAGCAGTCGTCGAGGGATGCGAGGGTATTACTATCCAACTTCAATTTATCAGCTGTTTTTTTTCCGGATTTAGGACATTTTGGACACAGCCCCCCATCTCCTCTGAACTCCAGATTTGCTGCCGGCCACATTCCGGACGGAGCAGCTCCCCACAACGCGCACACACATTCTCAGACACAGCGACGGTTGCTAAACCAACAGCCTGGGGCAGTGTTGGTAAATGGGAGGGTTAGCTCTAAGCCGGCGTGTAGCGTGGGAAGCGCCCGATTACAGCGCACTCCGTTTGGCTAACTGCCCCGATGTGCGTCCTGAGGTCCCGTTGCCGAGCCTGGTCAGCGCTGCTCTACATACCAGCCTGACAGGGGAGCTGTAGGCCGGGGGTCTCTGGGTCCTGGTCTGCACCCTTTCTAAGCTCGGGTCAATAACTGAGGTTCCTCGTGGTTGTTTCAACTCGTTCAATGAAGCATAAAAAAAGGTTTCCATCAGTTGGGTTGAAGTAATTGAATTGAGGAGTCTTCAAAAGCCAGATTGGTGTGAGGTGTTGGGTGTCCGCTGATAATCCAAGGCGTTCTCTTCAAATGTCTTGTTTCGTCTAACCAACAGCCAACATCCAACATTTTCATTATACAGCTAGAAAAGTCCACTCAGTAGAGTGCAGATGGAGGCGAGGGTAACAAAAGCGTGGATTCATTTATCTCTTATGGCTCCAAACTTTAGTGGATTATAACATATCGGGTATGGAATTAATCTGCAGATGTTCTGGTTCAAAATGATCGATAGATTATTTATGAGCCATGAAAAAGGCCACCATGTGGCATACAACAGACTTGGTAAGGCTGTGTCAATGATGGTATAAAACTGCCACTAGAGATCCTACTAGAGAGCATACAGTCATAACTGAGTACAACAAATATCCAGCTGATAGGTCAAATAGAGATTAGCCGTGGACAGACGCGCGCACGCACAACCGAACACATGATCTGAACATCAGCGAGGCTTGAGCTCAGAGGAACACCTTATTTGTTCCTAACCTTTACAGCTTGATATTGTGCTCATGTCTGAATCATCACTGACTTACTTTTATGAGTGGAAGACTCATTAAGAGTTGCATAGAAAATAATTTGTGGCAGACGAACAAACATGTCCTCCAACAACTCTCTGTGTGTTAATTCTACTCTTGCACTGCAATTTACGGGTTTATTCCTTCTTCTGTTGCTCCCAGATCACTTTCCACAACACTGGTCAGGAAACACTCAGCCGGTCACATGATACCAGTGCCAGGCAGTGAAAGTGAGACACACACACACGGAATAAAATATGCATGCACCACCCAGAACACACACACAATCAAACGGTGCAGACGTACCAACAAAGACTGAATGAGAGAAAACCTGATTCCTACCGCTAGAGAATTTAAATTAGGTCTGGTTTAATAATGGGGTTAAATAGAATTGAATCACTTAAAGTCAATTTGCATTAAAAAAGTAAAGTGACTGTTTACTTAAATTTAAGCTGGGCTAGCCGTCTCCAAATGCTTCAAGTCTTTATGCTAAGCTAGGCTAATAAGCGCGTGGCTCTCGCGTCCTACTTCTCGCAGAGAGTGGTGTCGATCTTCTTGTCTAACTCTCTGAAAGAAAACTGGATTCCTGAACTGCTTATTTTTTTTTAACAATCCTTTTTTTGTCCTAATGATCCCAACGTCATTAGGGTTTCTCCCCCCCCCCCATCGTCCAATTTGATGAACTGAGAAACGGTCCTTTTGTGTTGACTGAAGTAGAACACTTTACCAACTGCAGTTAACTTTTAGCATTCTGTGGTTGTCTTGCAAGAAAAACCAGACGAAAAAATGCAAACTGCAAAAATCAAGTATTTTCAACATAAAAAAAGCAGTGCGGTGTGTGTTTTCAACATGTTTGTAGCCCTGGTTTTTGCGCTGCACTGTTGGTACTTTTTGGCGGCTTTCCAGCACACAAATTGGTGCACGAGAGGAGAAACGAAATGAGAAAAACAGGCGAATAGTTAAAGGCAAGGGGGCACACACAAAACACTCTTATTTTTTTAATCTTCATGTCACCTGATCGTTCCAACGGCACGGGGCTAAGTGGTGAGCGAGAGTTTCGTGAAAACCCTGCTTTGTTCCATGAACGCATCATAACAACGGCTTGTGCATCCGCAATCCTCGGTCTTCCGGTGTCCTCTTTTTTTTATTGACGATGCTGGCACGGAGGGTTACGTCCTGCTAGGAGGCCGTTGGCTGTAGTCTTTCTGTGTGTTCAATAAGAACTTTTTGGCCAAGGCACACGCTGCTAGATCTTTGATATTGTTTCGTTGTGTCGCGGCCTCGAGGCTACGCGTGCTTGGCAGTGACCGAGTTTGCTTTCGGTTCAAAGAGGCTGTGGATGAGGTTAAGGACAACAAGAAGGTGAGAATCAGGTGGCCTGAAGAAACCATAAAGTAAATCAGATGGAAGTTTACGTAGCTGCTGGTCAACAAGAGATCCGTCTCTGTGAGTGTTTGCCTTCCAGCGGCTTTACTGCTGCTAATCAGATCACACCGTCCTCTAATCCGAGACGCCAGCAGACTCTGACCTTATGAGCCTCAGAGCTCAACGAACACACACAAACAACATCACCATGATGACGAGACAGAAACTACTGCATCTCTACCTGATAACGCAAAATAAGAGTTGCACCATTTCACAACCGCCATCTAATTAAATATAGGCAGAATGACTTGTTAATTATTCCTGTAACAGCACCCATTACTTAAATTCCCCCACTTTTCCGGTCAATTCACTTCTCCACATGATGCACTTATTTCAGAAATTCAATGCCCAGTAAACAGCCTGTATTATGTGTCGCTTTCTGAATCAGATGGCTTGGTTATTACAATAAATGTGCACTCTTAAAACACCTATAAATCACTCAATAACCTCCCCTTCCAACAGCCAGTGAGGGCCGCAGCGAAGACGCCCCGTCGCAGTGATTGTGTTGATGTAATCGCAGCCACGCGCTCCGTCTTTGTCTGGATCTAGGTAATCCGAGGTGTCTCAGATAAACAGTTATTAGAGGCGCTGTGATGAAAAGGGCTGCCGTTAAAAAGATTTAGGATTTCTGCGGGGGCTAAACACGGGCAACCGAAGTAGCACAGCAAAAGGACGAGAGTTACAAATGAGTAGAATTACTCTTCACTCTGCAGCTGCACACCTGAGCGGCTATTAGACGGGCAGGGTTTGCATTGTGTTCACGTGGATTGAGGGGGCGACTCAAAGAATGAGTTCATTTCCTTTATTTGGAAAGTGTCCCAAGCACAGGACGTCACTTTTTAAAACTCGATAAACCTGCCAGCCATGAGAAAACTTCTACAGCTACTGATGCATGATTTGCACTATTGTATGTTTGTATGTTTGTAATGGTGTGTTGTCTTACGAGTATTACATGTACCTTCTTGGCTGAAGACATACTTCCACTGAGGTGGACAATAAAGTCAATCTATCCAACTTCTAAAGTTGCTCTTTTTTTACCCAAAGGAGAAGAGAGGACCTGCTGTGATGTCCCAAAACACTTTTACAGAAATCCTTTTTTGTTTTTGTTTTTTTGGACCGGACAATGCTCCATACATATGTAGCAGCAGGTTTAACTTTTATCTGTGGTCCCTGAACCCTCTGCAGCTGATCTCTGCCAGTGAACAACCCACATACTGTACCTCTTCCACTCTCTCTCTGTATATAACCTCTCTCTCCCCCTCTTTCACACCCACCTTTGCCTCTCTCTGGCCCCCTCCCTCCGCTTCATCTATCTTTCTGGTCCACTTGTGAACAATTCCAGACAGTGTTGAGGGCCTGTTTGCCCACCAGTCAGCTGATCCGAGACCTGTGACCTACGCACAAACAACCCACTGTGTGTGTGTGTGTGATGAAGGACTAAACTTCGATCTGACTTTTCAATCAATAATCTACAACTTTTGTCTTGATTTGTTTGATCCTGGTGACATAATGAGGGCAGCATCACGTTCCAGCAACAAGGTAAAAGTTGGTCTTACTGTCACATAGTTTCACCAAACATCATTTTCTCTTAGACTTCTATACAATCAGACTTTTTTTTTGCAAACAGAGGCGTCTCCCCCTGATGGCCATTAGAGAGAATGTAAAGTTAAGGCTTAAGGTTCACTTTTCAGACCCGGAGGCTACGTCCAATTCTTTTTTACAGACATATGATCATATCATGCAAAAAAAAATTGATTCCAATTCTAAATTGTATTCAGCACTTTAACACGTTTTGGTTGTTTAGCTAATTTTCTAGATGGTTTTAGATGCTTTAACCTCTAAAAACTGTAGGTTTGGTGTTGCACTTCAAGTTAAAGTGACAAAACTGCTGATTTTCAAAGCCGGCTAGAGTCAATGTTAGGTGTCAGGACAACGGGTGAGGAGGTCAAAGGTGAGCTCCACAAGCACCTGTCAGTCTCTGAGACCTCCACCTCACTGTAAACTCAGTGATATTTCACCTTCGTTGCTCAAAGAGAGATGTCTTTTGAGAGAAAAAACAAAATCGACAACACTATTTGCTTTGTGATAATATTCAATCTCACGTCTCACGCCGAGTCATTCAGGTTCAACAAACGGACTTGTTGACTTCCCATGTATTGGATTTTCTATATACATGGACCCAATAAACCCCCAAAGTCTTGGTTCTTTCCTCTAGAAGGCAGAGTTTGATTTCTTGAGCTCACTTCCTGTCTGCGATAGTCACAACACTATACCTTCTTGAAAAAAAAAAAAAACACCCTTCAATGGTCTGATGACTACAAGTGAATGGGACACAAGTCCCTCCTAGGGTCGCACGGACTGTTTTGAGTGTTTGCGTGACTCGGACGTCTTGCAGCCAATAAATAGATTTCCAATGAAAGGAGCTGTGTTCTGCTCGAGGGCCATTGTCCGGTCTCCGTGCCGTCCTCCCGTCTTTGGCTACACTTCACAACATCCTGTGGCCTTAATGAGGCTTCGGGCCCGACTCCGGGGAGCTAAACACCGGCTACTCCGCTTCCACTCCAGATTTACTTTGGTCAGAAGGGTTGGAAATTAGCCACCAGCCAAATGCAGATTGGGTCGATTTTGGAATCCGCCAGCCAAAGCAGCAGGTGGACAAAACAAAGTTAATTTCAAACACGCTGCAGGAATTTGATCAGATATCTCAGAAGCGGCGCAACACAAATTAAAATTTAGGCTTTTGAGCAATCGTGTTTTGCATACGAGATTATGGTTGTCTCGGTCAAATTAGCTTCACAGAAACAAATTGCAAACAACAAAAAACAATCTGACGGATTTTTCTGTAAGCTTGAAATAAATGCCTTCAATTAACTCATTTCAGTTTAGTATTCCCCATCAGAGCATGAGAATGTCTGTCTATGGGATGCTCCTTCCCTGGAATCCCATGGAATCTGCATTAACAAACTATTTGCAGAGCGGAATTAACCCCTCACGGTTTGTACTTTTATCACACATAGGAGAAATTAGTCTTCAAGAATTTATACCAGAAGTGGTATACTTTTAACCCAAACCACGATCTTTTCCTAAACTTGGTCAAAACCTGGTCAGTTTGTTGCCTAAATCCACGGATGGATTATTGAACAGCCTTCCCGGGCACAGGCCCAGGGGCTTAAAAATCTACTAATTCTCACTCAAAGAGACACGTATCAACCAGAAAGAGACTCAAAAACAACAATAAAGTCTGTGTGTCTTGCTCCTATGTAGGACAGGTGGTGAGGCCTTTTGCCTCTTAATAGAAACGTCTGCCTGAAACTTGCATACATGCATACTCACATGTGTACTTGTTGGTATGCTGATTTTATGATAAAATGCTGATTGCTGACTAATTAATAATGTTGCCAGACAAGTAGAACAAATTGTATAAAAAGGTCCCTTGCCAGTAGGACAGAGAAGTATGGCTCTTTTTTTATACTAATATCACACTTTTTATTTTTTTTGAATGACAAGATATTTGAAATTATTTAGAAATTCGATAAATGATATTGAACTCAACATGCTTATTTCATTTCATTATGGTGCTGATGCACACAGCTTATGGGTTGCATATATGGCCATTGAAGACGTTCATGACCCTCGGACGGAACCTTGTGAAGTATGTGCCTGTGCGAGGTACCTTGTCCGATCTTGACGAAGCCGATGATGATGATCATCCCAAGAGCCAGCAGCTTGCCCGCGGCAAAGATGTCCTGCACTCTGGTGGCCGCCTTCACACTGTAGCAGTTCACAAAGGTCAACAAGACTGCAAAGACAGAGAGAGAGAGAGAGACAGAGAGAGAGACAGTAAGTGGCATCCTTGAGAAGTAGCTCTCTGAATTCCACGTGGTGCTTCACTCAGTCTATTATGCAACAGAGGATTTTTTCATTGGGTACACAAACAATTGACTTTTCTGCAGCCGTTTTTAGTCGCTTTTAACAGTGTTTCCCCGAAACCCTCTTTCATTTTGTACTCAAATTTGAGATTGTGTAGAAGCGTGCATGCCAGTGTGTGTGTGTGTGTGTGTGTGTGTGTGTGTGTGTGTGTGTGTGTGTGTGTGTGTGCGGCTCTAAAAGCATGCTGGGAGCTGAAGAGGAATCCGCAGATTGGTTGAATAAACACTTCCCTCTATACACCCCTCTTTGATTTTACACATGTGTGAGTGATGGTAACCACCTGCGCACGCACACTCATGGGGTTGTTGAAGCAGCCCCCTGAACCCTGGACCCCATTAAAAGTGATTAACCAAAGCAGCAAGTTCCCTTCAAAGCTCCTAAATCAGGTCGGGGGCCACGACAGAAAGACGAGACGGAGCACAATGAGGCTCTGTGTTAAAGAGACCACGACAAAGGGGAGAGGGAGCCTGAGTACAGTAGATGCACACAAACATTCACACAGGCATGCACATACACAGCTGGCTGTTATGTGGGCAAATGTGTGCATGTGCGTGTCTGTATATGCATGCACAAAACATACGCACGTGCGCAAGCGAACACACAGAAATACCTCGATCTCGGTTACACAATTTCAAATTCCCAGAGAAACAGGTCAAATGGAACGATAACTCTCACCAAAATAGACCGACGGGGCTGTAGATGGATGTGTGTTTGTGTGCATGGAGATTTGGCTCTCAGGCTCACCATGACCCTGACCACCCCACTGCCTATACACGTGCCTATACACGTACACGTACACACACGTACACGTACACGTACACGTACACATACACACACGTACACGTACACACACAACTGAGCCCTCTCAGTCTACGGCTTTGTCATGTGGCCTCAGTCAGGATTTAGCCTTCAGTCAATCTGAAGATTAGGTGTTAGGGTTACTAGCTGGCAGCACACACACACACATTCATATACACTATGTCAAGTGGCAGCATATATTCAGATACAGACGCAGTGTGTGACTTGAAGCGAGGGGGGGGGCTTTGAGTGATATTAAATGTATGACATGTTTCTTCATAGCATTTAGTCTAATTTGCATACTTATTTTACTGTTTTACACATACAAAATATATATACTAGCAACAAATTGTATTTTTTAAGGCCTATTTATTCTTCAAAGAGAAAGATGCAATAATAATTAAGTAGGCCACAACGTATAATACACAATAATAGCATATTTTAGCGTCGTTGTTTCTTAGTTTTGAAAGTCATAGACAGTCAAATAAAAATGATTATCATTATTCCATAAATATGGAAAAATATAACATATCACTACATATAAATAACAAAAAAATAGCACGTATAAGAAAATGAAATTACTACTCCTAATGGGTGTAATTTAACGAGACAATTAGCTGGTGATGCGCGCGAGCATCCTTTGTCATCAAGGGGCTGATGTAAGAACGCGACAATTGTACGCCACTCTTCTTTGAGGCTGCACGCGTGGGTGGACATATGTGTTGAAGTGCGTCTCTCAACGGCATCACACGTGCACCGTAAGGTATCGCACACCGGCGCTTTCTAGTGCAAAACCTATGCGAGTCGGTAAATCAATCTAATCTGTCTGTGTCAGAACTAACACACACACACACACACACACACACACACACACACACACACACAGGAAGTTTAATTTAAGCTGTTTGTATTAAACAAAGCAACACCTCAAAGTTGCATCATCCGCGGGGGGGCAACGTGGCTCGGCTCGCATACTCACGGATGCAGAGGCAGGCCACGAGTTTGGCCCCTTCCTCCGGCACCGGGCACACGGGGAACAGGGGCTTGAGGAGGTAGGTGGCGAACACGTAGGCGACGATGTACTGCGAGGACGGCCGGATGATGAGCAACTCGATCCAGAGTTTGAGGAAAGCCACCAGGGAGCCGTACACCTCCAGAATGTAGGCGTAGTCCCCGCCGGACTTGGTGATGGTGGTCCCCAGCTCCGCGTAGCAGAGCGCTCCCACCGTGGAGAACACCCCGCACACCGTCCACACCACCAGGGACAGACCCACCGAGCCGGCCTCCTTCACCACGCCGGACGGCGTGACGAATATGCCCGAGCCGATGATGGTGCCCACGATGAGGGCCACGCCGTTTAACAGGGTGATGTTCTTTTTCAGGACGATCCCTCCCTCTCCCGCGGCGGCGGCGTTGTTGGGGTCGCCTCCCGGCGCTCCGCCCTGGTCCCCCTTCTCCCCGACGCCGCCCGGCGGGGACAGCATCTTTTCCGTGACTTGCTTGTCCTCTTCCCTTTCCGCAGAGGAGTTAGAGGTTCTCTTTTTTAACCCCGACATCGTTGGCTCTAGTTTCCTCTTCCGTCACACTAGCACGGTGTGGGGGACACACAAAGCTTCTCGCTTTGCCGGCTCTCTCCGTCCTCTCTCTGTCCGTCCAGTGCGTGGTCTGATGCCGGCCGGGCTCAACCACGAGGAGTCCGCGGTGAGTCTGCTTGTGAGAGTCAGAGCGGCGTGCCTTCTGGTACCTCTACTCTATCCGCGTGCGAAACTACTATGACAATTGGCATGTGGCCCTCCTCCGTCAAGGCCAGCCCCTGCTTCTGGTTCGGCGTCTCCTCCTCATCATCATCCCTGCATCACTTTTGCACCTTTTCCGCACTCTAGCGGCGGAAGGTGGTTCTACATCTCTCTGTGCTACACCTCACCCCCACCACCACCACCACCTCCCAGTGATCTGAGGTTGATGGACCCCAGTAGACGCTGTCTTTATGGCATCATCTCTGCATAAAACAATATGGAAGCACTTTTTCCCACCCAGCCAGGCACCCAAACCAGCTGGACTGGTATTATAGTGTTCTGTCTGTGAGAGCCTCTGACCCTGGGTTGAACATTGCGTTCGATATGAAAAGTGAAATACCACCCTATTATCAGAATTCTAGCCCACTTTTTGATTTTACCATGTTCCCATCAGTTTTGAGAGTTTGTCATCATTAAATCAAACACATCACCATCGGGGCTACAGGGGACTGAAGCATATTTCGGCATCCCCCTGGTTAGAGGCAGGGCACGCCCTGGGCAGGTTAACACAGATCTGTGTGTAGACAGGCAACCATTCTCACACCTGCAGGCAAATTGGATTAACCAGTTCAGCTAAACCGCCCTATACAAACCCATGGCCTGTACACCAGATTAAAACAATATATACAGGACAAAAGCTCCATCGTTTAAAGGCAAGTTCCCCCCCTAAATCCAGAGATTCTGCAAATATTGGAAAACAATAGAAACATGCAGTAAGAGAAGAAACTACGCTTTCATTCTTGAACATATTGATTTGCACGTTTCTCTGTAATTTCTTCTCTTTCGTCACACCTAAAATGTATCTTCATATAATACTCATTCCAAGATTTAGTCTGTCAGCGATTAACTTTGGATTTTTACAGTGGATGTCAGGATAGACTTTCTGTTAAAAAACTGCACTTCAGGGTTTTAATTCTATAGGCAACAGAGCTTGTGATCATGTTCGGTAAAGAAGGGCTGATTTAAGGAACAAGATAGACAAGCAGTTAAGTTTAACTGTGACTCTGGCCACATCCAGCCACCCAACAATGCTGGTAAAGGCTGCTTAACCAAAAGCATTTTTTGATTAGAGAATTAGAGAGGAGTGGCAGATTATAGGGCGAGGTTTTCAGTGTGTGGTTGGAGTGTGGCCTCGCCTTTCGTACTGGAGTACAAATTTTGAGATGTGGCGGTGTTGCAAATCAGTGTCCTGGATGAGTTTAAAGGGACGACAGACACCAGACAGTTGACTCTCAAACCACCTCTGTGCCAGGCCCACAAGCTCACCAACACACACACACACACACACACTAAAACATCAAACTCCATGAGCCAAAATGTTAAAACTGGAAGTCCTGTTGTAGCCTCCCTGTCTCATATCACGGGGAGACAGAGATAAAAAGCATAATGCATAACGCATAAGCATCTATATATGAACACGAATAGTCTCAAAGTGGAAAGCCCCCCTAGAGACAAACACATAATGTTCTTAATACTTCTGATACATACAAACACATCCACTGACAAGAGCCACAGACAGACTATTTCCTTTGTTGAGACGAGGTGGATAAGGTCAACATTTATTGGTCGAATGCAGCCTGAAGGACCATCCTTCCTGATATTGCCTCTCTCCGTCTACGCAAAGCCTGAAGAATGCAGGACCTTCATCTCAGGTCGAGCCACAGATCAAGACACACAAATGTGCCTTAATCCATGTCTGTCGTCCCTGGCTCATCTAACTGTGTCTGTCTGTCTTTGTAAACCTGTACAACAGACCCCATAGGCCCCCGAGAGACATGGGAATAAATTAAGGAGCTTTTTTTTGGGCCACTGTGGGAGGCTGACTTCTGTCTGTCCACGGCTTATCTCTCATTCTGCTGCTGCAAACTGCATAATATTTTGGGTGGATAGTTATGGTTGCGCACTCAAGGACCTCTCATGGTTGCGGTGACTTACGCTTTCTAAAAATAGCTTTTATTGCCTGTTTTATACTGCCATTGACTGCCTGCTGACTTGTCACACACTACTCTTGAACTGGCCCTAACTGACAGGGGCCACTAGTGATCACACAGCTGAGTGCATCTCCAACTAAATTAACTACCAGTACACACACTGCTGTACCACCTGACTCTTATTGTTGTGGTGGTGTGTTTGGCTAACTACTAACAGCTAAATTATATACCAGTACACACACTGCTGTACCACCTGACTCTTATTGTTGTGGTGGTGTGTTTGGCTAACCGCTAACAGCTAAATTAACTACCAGTACACACACACACTGCTGTGCCGGCTCACCTTTATTGCTTTGGACGGTGTGTCTGGCTAACCGCTAACACTGAGTGCACTTTTCTAATTTGATATGAAGCTAACAAAACGCTTTTTAAAAAACTTTGATGTTCATGGCACCTACTGCAGACCAGTTTATACACACCAATTAGCTAAATTGCATGGGTCAAAGTCCAGGTTTGATTTTGACTCCAGTCTGTGGAGCATGAATCAATTTGTTGCTGTCTCCATCTTTTTCAACATTGGAAAAGATCAGTTGGAATAATGCACAATTTCATTCAGAATGACTGAATCATAAAAAATAGTTTGCATCCCAAGAAGCAGTTCATCATAAAGGATAAGGCTGTTGGTGTTCTATATTTTATTGTCAACAAATCCCATTAAAGACCAAAACAGCAATGAATTTATGATGGGATATTTACATATCAGTGTATTCACACATTTATGTGTGCAAGCATGTGCATACAAAGGCTCTGTGTGTGCAAACATCATTGTGAAATTACTGTAATATTTGGTATTGCTACTAAACCAGCTGAGACTATGCTGCTTATGATTGGTGGCCATGGTGCTACTACACATGCTGCAATACATGCCACTATAGTGAGTGTAACTTTGTTACAAATATTTAACACACATGTTGTTGATGGGTGTTTCTTCTTCAAGCTTTAGTGTTTGTTTTATCTGCTGATTTTTTTACTCCTATCTACACGTGTGAAAAGCTCAGAAAGTGATCACGTCTATAAATAAGGCCACAAAAAAACACAGACTCAAAATAACCACAAAGAGACTCAAAAAGCCCACAACAAAAAGTCCCAAGATGACTACAATGAGACACAAAATAACTAGAAGCCCAATGCACCTACAAAGTGACTCAAAATAACAAAGAGATACAAGATGACAACAAAGATACACAACACAATCACAAAGAGTCACGAAACAACTACAAAGATGCAAAATGACCATAAAGAGACACACAACCACAAAGAGATACGTAACGACTACAAAGAGACACAAAACAACAACAAAAAGTAGCTAAACACCTATAAAGTTTCTGTGTCTTGCTCCTATGTAGGAAAAGTGAAGGAGCTTTTACATGTCTGTGCCTAGGGGCCCATTTTCTCGTAACCCGACCATGACAAGAGCGTAGTGTTGCTGATATGGGAACCCTGTACCGATAGGAAAAGGTCCGTAAACAAAGCATCGACTCTGTGATGTGGGTGTGGGAGAGGTCAGGCAGCTGTAGTAACATCCACTGTTTCCAGCTTCTCTCCCATGGAATCTGTAGGTAGGCTGACCACTGAAACCATCAAATACACAAACACAGGACGCAGGAGTTACTGATAACCATGCAGCCTGTATGACTCTAGTGCTGTGAAACATTGCAGCCAGTTTGGATGTGATATTGTGAAATGAGGTCCACTCCCAAATGCATTCGAGCAAACCAGTTCAGATGCGGCATTAAAGTCAAAACATGGATCACGTAGGATGGAAGTCCTTTGTCTGAAATATCCGAAGCACCAAACAAACACATCAGATCAGAGAGGCTGAGGAGCGCGGGGATGAGGGAAACAAGAGGAAGAGCAGCTGGCTTGGAGTTCAGAGGCAAAAGGGCCTCTCGTTGTTATGTTCCTGTTTATAGCTCGGCTTGTATGCAGAACACGAGGTGTTCTTGGGATTGTTGATCAAAAACGAGTTCCCTGAAACAGAGAACAGATGGACAGCAGGAAGACGAGTTCTCTAATTAGAATCGGCCTCTCTGCTTCACTGATGTCCGCTGGACCAGGTCACAAGAGATTTCACATACATGTGAAATACTATAAGGCCTGTTAACTGTTTTGATAGTCAGCTAAGGAACCATCTTAGTCCATGCTCTTAGATAAGCATGAGAGCATGTTAGCAGGTTTCATCGTCTTTGGACCATCAATGTCAACGTTTAAGATTTCATGGCAACCCGACCAATAGTTGTTGAGTTATGGTATATCAGTCTTGACCAAAGAAGTGGCTAAAACATTAAAAGATACATCAATGAGTCACACCGTTGCACTGGGTGACAAGTGCATTCATTACAATGAACACACACACTGAAGTTTATGTTGTCTCCATCACACATGCACCGACCTGCTGCTGTAACTGACCACTAGAGCGCCAAAGGAGATAGTCCCCAACAAATACACAATTCACACGTTTACATCCGAAATTCAGAGCTTATCTTGTGCCTTCACGCGGCTCTCAGCATGGCGACGGCTGTGGGTGCTAACAGCGCTAACAGTGCAAACAACAGCAAAAGAGCTAAAGGTGTTTACCTGAGGGGGAACCGTTGGGTGGGCACTATGCTAATGGAACAACGCAGACGGTCTGGATGTAACCGCCATATTAGAGCGGTGCAAGCGCGGTCGTTAGCTAGCTAGCGGGGCGGCGCTCACATTGACTTAAAGGATAGCGAGGCCGGCCCTGCTAAAGAATACAAAGCACTAACAAACACAACACAACATTTTCTGCTCAAGTGACTAGATCTTTACATAGCAAATAGTTAAACTTAAAAAAATGTGAACTTTATTGTAATCATTATATATTTTGTAGATTATATATGAAATGTATCCTCTGCATTTAACCTGTATTTCGGGAGCAATGGGCTGCTGAGAAGTAGTTGGGATGGAGTTAGGGGTTCAGTGTCTTGCTCAGGGACACTTCGGCACAAGACACATAGTAGCCAAGGATCGAACATTTGCAGAGCAACGGCCGCCCAAAAGCGTGCGCCGCCCGGGAATCGAACCCGGGTCGCAAGAATGGGAATCTTGCATGATACCACTACACCAGCGGCGCAGATACTATGGCACCATTATCATATAAAAACCATTCTACTATGGCACCATTATCATATAAAAACCATTCTACTATGGCACCATTATCATATAAAAACCATTCAAGTAACATTTTAGAAAATATTAAAGCTACACTGTATGTGTAAGCGTTAGCCACATGTCATTCCGCGGCACATGCATGCTCAGAGTCGCACACATTGTCCAGTTCAAAGCTTTGGGAGACTCCAGTCAGTCTGTCCATTCATACAATAAAGGGAAGCCCAGTAGAGACTGACTGGTGAGTCCCTGTAGACTCCGACAAGCCAAGCACAACAAACACACAAACACACAGAGGCTTCAACCGTCGTCTCTTTGGTGTATCAGGTGGAGATCAAACCCCCCCCCCCCCCCAGGCCGTGTTAACAGTGTATAAAAGAGTGTAAACAACACACCCTCAGGACCCCAGGAGTCTGGGCGGGGGCCACCAGACATCCCCTTTCAGAGTCAGGGTCTTCAAAGGTATCGCTGGGGTTAGGGTGGGGGTGGAGACAGAGACAGAGGTCGACATTTTATTATTTTTTCAACTCTTTCTCAGCCTGGTTCATGCTCAGAGATGAGTCGGGTCAGGTGAGCCTGCGGGAGGGGAACAACAGGGATGTATACATTCCTGAGAAACAGCAGCACCTTCGAAGGCCTCAGACTTTAGCTTGGTATTTTCCAGCATGTCAGGTTTTGTTATAAGTTTACACAGATGTCATGACAACTAAAATGCATCATTGCAAAGCAGTCACCACTTTATATTTCTGCTCCTGTCATAGGGACGACAAGAAAAAGAGGCACAGATATACACGCTTTTGACATCACTCGTTACTTTATTGTTAAATATCATCTATTAATATATCACTTTCTATCTATATCATGACCCCACCCCCCCAGGGGTCTCTTGGAGCAAAACACATCCTGGTTGCTCAGCTGGACGGGGGCCTGTAAAAGAGCCATCCAGGTGGAGCAAAGCATGCTGGGAGGGGAGAAGGGGCCCCCAGTGAAGCCCTGCAGGGCAGGAATGTGGGCTGCTCACTATACAAACAAACAGTTAAAATATGCAATGCATACAGTGCACAGCATACACCTGCTAAAACATCACACGGAGCTGCAGAAGGCAAGGAAAGCTGCACTACGAGTATAACGGCAAGATGACAGCATTCTGTAATACCTGTATGTTTAGAGAGGCAGACGTGATATAAGTCAGGAGAGGATGTAAAAATGTTGAACTCCTGAAGACGTAAAAAAAAACTTATTCTGAACCATCTATGATCATGTCCAACTGACTCCTGATGTTTTTTTCCAGCTTGACAGAAAAGGCCACGCAGACAAACATGTTTCTACAGATTGAACATATTTTACTGGAATATTATGATATACATTGCATTAGAAGTTGTTCTTTTTTTTTTTCTTTCTTAAAAGGGCATTTACATGAAGGCACATGAAGATCATGGTGCACATTTCAAATACTTCAATACAAATACAGCTGAACAAGATGAAGGCAGTGCCGGGTCCCTTGTCTCCATTGTTAGTAAAAAATACATTGAACATAGATTATGTATTGCATCAGAACAGAACAAAAAAGGCAACAGAAGTGGCATCACACTTCCACACCAAGTCCACTCCTTCGGCGTCTATCTGGCGAATCTGCAGCCTTTCGCGACGACGTAACATCACTCGGAGCGCATCGCTAATCTTTTCGACGCATATCCAATTGAGTCTATTCAGTGTGTGTGTGTGTGTGTGTGTGGGGGGGGGCCTTCCTGCTGAGTGTGTATGCCTGATGCGAGCATCCATGCAGGAAAGGAGCAACTGCTATTTCTATAGCGGTGGAGGGCCAGTTTGGGCCAGTTGCATTGTTCCTCGGGGGGGATTATATAGACGGCAGCTCTCAACCCAAACTGTGCGTTCACGTGTAGATAAACTGAGAAGAAGCCAGATTCACGTGGCTTTTTAGTGCAATTATAGTTCCCCCGTCCTAAAGCATGTCTGAGAAACTGAACATATCTTTTCACGTGCTGTTTCCAAATCAGAACTAGCATTCCTCTTCATCCCTCTCCCTGTCTCGTTCATCAAACCTCTTCTTCTCTTTTCTAATAGCGCTGCATGGGGAGAGTCGTCGGGCTGACAGAGCCATAGATGGCAGACTTCTTTACACGATGCAAGGTTGCGTCATCTCGCTCTTGATCTTGTAGCGACATTGGATTAAGTGGGAAGAAAAAAAAAGAAGAAAAAAAAAGACACACAAAGGTGTGTTTGGTTGACTTTAGGGTAGAGATTCTGTCGCTCTGGATAAGTTACATCAAGTGTCGCGCAAATAGAGCCACAGGGAAAGAGGAACTTCCCACGGACACTCGTTACTATGCAAATACCTTCAATCCAGCCTCGGCACAGAGCCTTTATCTAGAGTACGGGACAGTATTCATGTTAGTTGTTTGTAATATCTCTGGTTTATAGTGGCCTTTAACGAACACCGTTTCCCATAAGCCCTTATCTCAGGCAAGTCTGGGATAACAATAAATGCTGGAGAAGATTTTTAGACAGCAGAGATTACGGCTATAAAACTGGGAAACAACTTCACAAGAGAACAAGTACTTCTGTTGCTGTGCTTCTTCATTTCTTTGAGAGTCGTACAAAGTCGTTTAGCATTACTAAAATCATTCATAAGATGACAATGTGACTTAGGATATGGAAGGAAAACCCCAGGAACACGCTGCATTGTTTCTCAGAAAGACAGATGGAAGACATCCTGAACCAGAGATTGCACTTAACAGTTGCAGACAGTGAAAGAAACTATAAAGATATTTTTAGACTTCGGCTAACAGGCGAGGTGATACACGAGGCTGCTGTGGTCAGTTGGTCCAACTCTGGTCAACCAGTCAATCCAGCCCTACCACAGCTATTCATTGAAGTATCCTTGACATTCAAATTTAAAACACATAAAAGCAGTTTGGACTAGTTCAGATACTCTACGTTACAGTATTTGCAACTCTTTCTCATATTGGATTTATCTCATCACGTTACTTTGATCAACAGGAAGCTAACAGAACCAGACGGACGGGTTCCCTCCAGATAAAGATTTGATTCAATCAGTTGAGCTGAAAGTCTAGTCGGTTTACCTAATTCCCCCACCGTGTCCCTGAACTCATCATGGCCGAAGCACACCGGTGTGTTGTGGAAGCTCTGCCGCATCACAGACTTGACCGATTCCGCCGAGACCACTTTGCGCGCTGAACCGCGCGGCGGAGACTCACCTCGCATGTCTGAGTTGGAGCGACACAGAGGATATTTAAGGCACTGTGGTAAAAAAAAAAAAAAAAACGCTACTTCCAATCAGAATGTTCTTAAAATGCATGTGTGTGCTACTGTAAGCTGGCATGTTTGAGAGTATTAGTTCTGAGTAGAAGGCCCAAGGCTCGGTAGAGGGATGTCGCATGTATCCTATAATCTCTTTGTAACAGATAAAAAAAAAAAAAAAAAAACATACATTCTAATCATCTTGTTAATGTATAGATGACAAAATGAATGATAAAACCCAACAACCCACCATATATTATTATTATAATTTTTAAAGCCCTTGATGATATTCAATATATTATGCATTGTGTAGTCTGTTAAAATCACCTGGGCTTTCTGCTGTAAACTAGCTGCAGCCTCCTTGTATAGTCAGAAACATCACGAGCAGACTCTGCTGTAGTACCGGCTGTGGCCAGCACACAGTGCTGTTGAGTTCTGGCCTCAGCCGTTCTCCAGACTGAGCTGCAGCTACAAACCCCACGGACAGTAACATGTAACGTATAATAAACACAATTCCTGTTATCAAAGTTAGTAAAACCACATATCCCCCCCCCCACAGCAGCCATCCCTTATTAGTTATTGGTCTGCGGCACTCAAAACCAAAATCGTAAAAAAAAACAAAGTATCCCTACACCCTCCATGTAAAACAGGTTTGTAATAAAAAATAAATAGATTCTGTTCACTCCTTGAAAGAAAAACAGCAATAAGTAGAACTGAAGATCCTCTGAGGAAACTTTGTCATACTTAAAAATATGTTTTCTGCTTCAAATGAGACGAGAAACCTTTTGTAGTGACGGAGTTAAAAATAAAAGATGGAGTGTGGACAGTTGCTCACAGAGTGAAAAGTAGTTCTGGTCCCTGTGAGTACCGGGTCCAGCGGCGTCAGTGGGAGTGCTTGTCGCCTGCAGCCTCCTGCAGGAAAGGAGTGAAGGAGGAGCGGACGGTGCGGCCGCAGGGCGACTGCTGCACGCGGAAGTTGTTCACCATGCTCTTCTGTACGTCCTCCTCGGCAGAGGTGAAGAGGAGGCTCCGGAAGACCGCCAGCTAAAAAAAAAAAAAAAGGGGGGGGGGGGGGGGGGGGGGGCACAAGAGACGGTCAAAAGAAAAAAAAAAAAAAAAAAAAAAAAGGGCCGACACAGGCTGACTTGCTTAATACTCTGAGTTACACTAATGTAGGACTTTATGAGTAGAGGGCTGATCCATGGCTGGGACTCAAAGGAGCCGTTGTTTCACGGTGGGTGAGGTTTATTTCCTACAAATTCTTCACAGTAAAAGCACCGCCTTATTTAGACTGCGTGTTGTGTTTTCCATCACACCGCACGACAGGTAAAAGAAGCTCTTCATCCAACATCTCACTACGGCTGGTTCTGCTTGTACTCCTCCACTCTGCAGTATAAATAGACTTGTTTTCTTATTGA
>NW_027466480.1:12500-60000 GCF_050575085.1 Anarhichas minor | reverse complement strand
TATACACAGTGTGTACACCCCCTGTACATGCTCACAATATTGCGAGATTGATAAACTAATTTCCCAAAAGGATGAATGATATTATTATAATGATATTAATAATATTATCCTCTGTTTTTTTCTTTTTAGATTTCCTTTTCCAACTCATTTCTGTTCTTGACAATATGACAGAACATGCAGCATGTCAGTGTCCCTGCAGTACATGATGTGTGGCTGGTTACACACATATATATATGTATATATATATATATATATATATATATATATATACACACACATATACATACACACATATACACACTGTATATATTACCTCTGCAGGGAACAGCCTCCTGTCCACCGTGTGCTCTGACCCCCAGGCGTTGCTCTCACCCCAGTGGAAGTGGAACTGGCACAGCCTGAATTTGTCTCGCAGGGGGCCTCCTCTCAGCGCTGCACCGCAGGGTAGTAAGGACACAAAGGATCAGTGCACCTCCACTTCACAGATTTCACAATCATTTTCAAAAAGAACGAGATGCTCGTCCTCCGAAAACAATAGGATCATGTCCACGTCTAGTGTTTGTTTCCTCCTTCCACACTGAGGACCGGTTGTTCAAGCGGTAACAATGAGCTTAAAAACATCCAGGAACTATTGTTTAGCAGCAATCACCGATGCAGCAATGACTTTTTATCACGCCTGTTAACTGTTAATAGACGGCAGTAACACTACACACAGATAAGAAGGTGGAGATACTGCAGCACAACATGTTGTTGTAGTCATCCACTTGAAGACTGAATCTGTAGTTTAAATACACGCTTCTTTTACTGGTAA
The DNA here is from genome assembly GCF_050575085.1 of Anarhichas minor. NCBI lineage: Eukaryota > Metazoa > Chordata > Actinopteri > Perciformes > Anarhichadidae > Anarhichas > Anarhichas minor. The sequence goes on along the minus strand of NW_027466480.1, from coordinate 59,189 downwards.
TGGTAAATGGTGTGTACTTGTATCGTGCTTTAACACTACATGTCATCATTCTCACCCATTCACACACTGATGGTAGGAGCTACCATGCAAGGGGCCACCTGCCCATCAGGACTAACTAACAGTCATAGAACACTCACACACAGCTACGGGAGCAATGTGGGGTTAAGTGTCTTGGACACATGGACATGGACTAGCGGAGCCGGGGATCGAACCGCTGATCCTCTGATTGAAGGACGACCTGTGGCTCCACCACTGAGCACAGTAAACACAGTAAAATGCCGTTTTCAACATTTCCCTATTATAAACCTGTTGTCCTCTGAGCAGCAGACTAAGCTCTGACGGCACGTGAACGCACGTGAAAGGTGGTTCACGTGCCGTGGCTTTAAAGCATTTGTTTCTATGGTTTGGAAGGCGATAACAGTGTTGCTGGTGCAGCCCAGTAATTACACCAAAAAATGACCAACACTTCCCAGACTGTAGCAGTTGTTGCAGCCAGGACACACACGTGAGTCACACGACAGTCACCGGGCCCACGTGACGGTTGTGGTTTTTATCAGCAGCTTTAAGTGTAGCATTGATTACAGGATTTTCCTACAAACAGAGGGCTCTTAAAGGGGGGTGGGGGTAAGCCTCTTGTGTAGATCAGAACAAGCATTCCTCTTGCTGAGATTTCCTTTAAATCCATTCAGATTAAAAGAGAAACTACACACTTGCTCCCAATCTAGTGGTTATTAATGAGGAACTTCTACGGAACAAACCATTCTGTTACTTTCGAGATCTCCATAGGGGAACTAATGGCGTACCTTTTGATACATATTCAGGTTTTTATTTGCATTTTAAAGACGATATAGATACAGAAGACACTTACTGGACTTGTCCGTGGTGTCATCATACTCGACCAGAAAGGAGTAGCCGTTGTTCCAGATCTGTTGGCAGGTGTGCGGGTCGTAATCGGTAACCAGCGGCTTCAGTTCCGAGTCGAAGACGCTCTTTCGCACAACGATGTCGATGGGGGACTGCCGATCGCCTCCTGGTACCGCGAGGGGTCCCTGCCACATGGGATGCACTGGAGGAGGAGGAGGAGAGGAAGTGAATCAAAGAGAATTTAAGAAACAGAACATCGAATTCAAAAAAGGTATTAAAAAAAAGAAAAAACTGAAATACAAAATGCTGACACCTACTTTTCATGTTGTACTCGGCTGCTTCCTGCATTGTAAGACAGTCCATTTTGAAACAAAATCAATGAGAGTCGCCACAGTAAACTAAACACAAACTACAGACACACGCAATCCTTCTTCCTTGAGCCGTTTGGAGGAACTGAATGAAAAAGGAGCGAGTGAGCAATGGTACTTCCTTGTAGTCTTTTTATTTTTTTTCCTAAAAGGATATTACAAAATAAAGAGAGAAGTGGGCTGGCTGTACAGAAAGTGACACGCGGAATGTCCTGGCACGCCCCCAGCTCTCCTCCACAGCGGGGAAATCTGACCGGGACCTCTGGCCGGTCAAACCGCCGGCTCGGGCCAATGTCTGTCAGCGGACCTGACTTCTAATTACCCGGAACTCCCTACCTCCGTCCTGCCTTTTTACCTTTGAAATCCACCCCAAAAAATATCAACTCCACTTATTAAAATGTTCTAAAAAAGAAATAGCTCAGTGTAGGAGGATTGTTTCCTTCCCTCTCTTGACCGAGGGTTGTCTACAGAAAGAAATCTTTCCAGTGCTGTTGTCAAAGGGCACAAAAGCAGCGCAGTCTATTGTTTGTTCCGCTCCATTCATCCAGCACGGGGCTTAAGGTTTCCACTGAGAGCCACGCCGAACAGGTCTGACTGGGAGATGACCTTCACCTTCATCGGATTTCAGCAGACTCTTGTTGTTTTGCGATAACTGCTCCCGAAGCCGGTCGTGCTCTTTTCACTGGGCAACTGTGAAGTTCTCCTGGCACTGTGCTGCTCCCGAATCAAGCGCCACGTGATCGCCAGATGTCTCGAATTGGAAAAATGACAAGCGTGTGTGTGAGGAGCTCTGAAACGCCAGCTGAGGCTCCTGCATCGACAGCCTGATTCCTGCCATAGCACCATTAACAGAGTTCCTCGGTTTCGGTGATACATCGAACGTCCATCAGCTGCTTCACAACTAACACCTTCTGAGGACGATCATTAGTGTGAAGCAACATTATCAGGAAACGTTGGTTTGGGTTAGGAGTAAATTAACTCAGATTTGAAAGGGCTGAAGGAAAGCGGAGGTAATAATGTCAAGATCTAGAGGTTACAGTCACACCGAGCCAGGCATAGCAGCGGTTTTAGCGCAGGGTTGTGTGGGGGTGTGGGAGCGGCACTTAAGGGCCAGTTAACACCAAGTGACTGCGGGCTGTTGTTATTTTGCTTGTCAATATGGCAGGGTTTTACAGCTGTTCATCGCCAGTTACGTGATCTGCCACCGCAGCGGCGTCTTTTTTTTTTCAGCACCCCCACCGGCCCAGACCACACATTCGCAAAATGAATGAGAGGACTGGCATTTTCACCAAGTGGCAACCTTCGTCACTGAGAGATGAAGCCCAAACTGAAGCGCCAAAAAAACTGCAGTTCCTCAAATGGCCACTTGAGGCTAGCCTCAAAACAAAGTAAAGATGCCCAACTTTACAGCAGAAATACAAATGTTCACGGCCTGGTGGAAAAACACCACCGACGATCCACCGCACCGAAATTTGGTGTGAATGCAGCCTGAGAGTGTGAACTTGAGCACAGGTGTGGAAACGCAGAGATTCAGTCAGAAGACACAAACGGCAGAGAGATGAACAGCCTTTAAGAAAGAGCTCTTTGTACAGACACAAAAGTGGTGAGCTAGTTAGTTTAGCACAAGACACGGCTTTGGTTTAAAAGGAGGAGTCATTTACATTTTTTTTCCAAAGCCCGTGTTTTATAAATGCCGGGCACGACAGTAACAGTTGCAATTGGAAACCATTTTGACCATTTTTGGCCTTTGGTTGCCAACATATAAATAAATAGGGGCAACAAACAGCAAAACGTGCACCCCCAAATACATACATTTCTCATTTTTTTTGCATTAGTCATATTTAGGTATCTAAATATTACACGTATTGTGAGTTGACGCAGTTACTTGCATGCGCACAGACTTCATTCGAGACAACAATTAAGTTGTTTGACTGTTGTTTTGACTGAAGGAGGAACCTTTATGAGAGAGGCTTGCATGTTAAAGTGACGGCAGTATAACTCCCCACTTCAGGGAAGCACAGACTGTGAGTCAGATGTTTCTACCTGACGAACGGGGAAAACAGAGATGTCTCTTTACAAATAAAGATAGCATGAGGACGGATCAAAGGGAAGGCCACTGGACGGACAGAAAGCTCATTTCTAGCGGACCACTTCAAAGACAATCCAGAAGTCCTCCTATAAAGTTTTGGACAGGCTGTGCCCATTACAACAAGCTTGTTAAAGTTAAATATAAACTCGGTTTATTATCATGGCTGAACATAAAAGTTCTACTGCACTGGCCTTCTTTTATTTTTCATTTTCAACCTTTTTTTGCATGTTGACTGAGGTTGTTGTCGGCATGAGACGGTGAACGAGACAAGGCCCGTGTTATTGGGTGTGGTGAGGACGTTGCTGGGACCTGCCAGACGGGTTTGGGTGTCTACAATTTTCCGTGGGCACGTTACCATGAAGGCAAATGACTGACACCAGAGGTCGAATGTGTAAAGGAAATAACCGCTCATAAAGTTGCATGCAACAGGTTTATCATGACTAAGGGTCCATCCTATCAATGCACCATTTATTTTGGGGAATTTTAACATTTTATGTTACGTGATCCATCTAGCTGCTCTGGGGTGGTGCAGGAATAAGTCTAAAAAAAAACAGAAATGAGTCCGCGTTTTTGCACTTCCAGTTCAGTGTTTTTGGTTAGATGCCTGAAACAAGTTCTGTGGTTAACACAAGCTTAAGACATTTTAATGTTTAGTTCCACGACATAAAATACTGTACGTCAGTAAATAGCCCACTGGTGTTTTAAAAAACAGCAGTTGCCAACAGGTGGCCATCCGTGTTGTAGTTTGCGTATAGTCTAACATTAGATTTCTACTTCTGACCATTATATTCATGCTCCAAAATTCATAAAAGTGGTGTAGCTTTTTTTTTTTTTTCAATAATACAAAATGATAAGGAAAAATCCCATTCGCTTTTTCCTGAGGGAACCAGTGCGATGCTAACTTCCGGGTTGGCAAAAACAGGCTTTGAATGTTCTGTGTGCATTAGAACACAACATCCCTAACACTCTAAAATAATGTACTGACTTGACATATGGGCCCCAATGTAGGCCTCATGTGGCCCCTACATGGACGTTAATCCTCGTTTGGAAAACCTGGAGCCGGAGTTCCGTCTCAAACGAGTCAACAGAGCGCGTCTGATCCCGATCCAGTGAGGAGGACGGATCCAGCCCGGGCTTTCCAATGCTCTCAATGCACACGTTTTGGGATGACAACAAAAGTGACCATTAACTGATGCTGTGTGACCCACAATGACGGGCCTCTCACTGCCAATGACACCCTAAAAACCCAAACCACTGCCACGGGGGATACCGATACTCGCACCTACACTGCTGGTGGTAATGTCGGAAGTTAAAATGTCTCCTTTTGAAGCAGCTAAACACGATAAACATTGTGTCGCTAGAGCGGCGACAGGACACACAAGTACTTACTTTGCGACAGCACATATTTGCTTGAGCACGCCGTGAGGTTGCATCTCCTGATGGGCGTTATCCGGGGACTCTCGGCGCGTCTGACGAGCTGTCTGCGGAGCTGTGAAGCGAGAGGTCTTAATAGGGACGACAAAGTCACCATGTTGATAAAAGCTTCACCAACGAGCGGCGGAAGAAGAAAAAAGAAGCGCGTTAACGTGTTTCGTGGCGCTGTTTTATTTGCGGCTAGCGGTTAGCTTTAACGTCAGTCTTCTTCACGCAACCAAAAGTTAGCTCTCTGCACGGAGCCCGTTCAAAACAAAAACTGTAGGCTGGCGGCTCTCCTCTCGTCTCTGCCTGCCTTCCTACCGTTCGCCTGGAGGCGGGGGAGGGGGCAGGCTTTCGCTTTACACACGTTCAAAATGGGACCGCAAAAAGAACAACAACAACCGTTTCCCCTGAAGCTATTGCGTCAATTTAACCCGGTTAAACGGTGTTCTCGCCGGACCAGACACCCGACAGATGATGAGATGCGGCGGCCGCTGTAGGAAAGCAGTTTGCTCTGCAGTACGGAAGGGGGGGGAGGGGGGGGGTACTGTCCTGACCAATCAGCGCCCTCCACTGAGGGGCGTTCGTAGTGGTGGTGATGATGGAGACAGTTGAGAACTGTCTGGAAACTGTTTTTAAATACGAATTACTTATATTTGTATATATATTTCACAATCGTAGTCATCATCACAATCCCGTACTGTTAGTTATAGTAATAACACATTTGAATAATAGCAATGTAAAACATAATAATACAGAATAACTAGAACTGGGCAACTCATTCAACCCCTTATTATGAACTTTATATCGACTATACTAACTACAGCCATTTTTCCTTTATTTTATCCAGACTTTTGTTTTCCTGTAAAAAAAATCATTGTATTAACTCTGCTTTTCAGTCGTGGTGGAATGAGCATACACAACACTGTAGTATTCCTGCTTTAAATAAAATTGTCTGTATATTATACGTCATTAGAAGTCGGCATTCAACATTTCACTGCAGTGAAAGTAGTATCAGCAATATTTCATTAAAGTATGAAGAGTAACAGTGCTCATTATGCAGAATGGCCCCCTTCATTCTGCTTTAATATCATGTATGTCGTAGTTATGTTCCAACTGCTGCTTTAAATATGAAACCAGCATTTAAATGTTGCAAAAGAAGCAAATTTGATCTACTTCATAGACTGGCGGTTGGTTTGATCTGAAACAATAAATCATATCAGATAAGTATAATGGGCTAAAAAGGTGTGTTTTTGTATAAAGTCGCATAAAAAGGAAATACTCATACAGAGTACAAGTACCTCAAAATTGTACTTAAGTACAGTAATTGAGTAAATGCACCTTGTTGCTTCCACCTAAATAGAACAGTCACTTTTTATCAATCATAAGTAACATCTGTGCTTTCATTAACCACATTGCTCTTACATATGTACCTGCCCTGTATTTACAGACCTCCATTCTTTTTCATTTCCTTCAAAAAGATTTATTTTTTTCCCATTTTCCTGCTTTTATGCAGCCGTTCTTTTTGAATGTATTATTGTACGTACAGCGCGTTAAATCGCCTTTGTGTATGAAATATGCTAAAGAAATATACTTGACCTGCCTAGTCCTCCTGGTACAGTATAGTCAAGTGTCCTGTGAACCAGAGCCTGTGAACATGTTCCCAGTGAGTCTGGACACCACCGTCTAATGTCAGCTGCATTACATTCATCTTTGTCCCGTACTTTGACTCATCAGTCAGAGCATTGATGTTTCATCAAGTCAAATATTTTGAAATCAATCGTTGATAATAAAGTGCCGTCTGAGTGTATGTATGTGTGTGTGTGTGTTTGTGTTTGTGAGCTGTGGGTCGTAGTGTTGCATCATGGGTAGTCTACTCAAAGAATGTCACACGCTGTCCGGAGCGGACCTCATGACTAAGACTTTAACCCCTGAAGCAAACAAACTATTCAGAAGATCAAGAAAACATTCAGCATGTTATTTTAGTGTGTTTACTTCAGGTCACTTTCTGAACCAGAACAGAGAGTCAAGATAAACAGGCTCTCAAAATAATTTTAAAGTCCAACACTATAGAAACTGGCCACGTAAAGAAACTATGTGTTTGGGTTATTTTCCCTCTCCAGTCAACAATGGGATAGATATGTAATGTAATCAAGACATGTACGATTATTGTATGTGTTTTTTTTATCAATATGGAAGAGACAAATAAAAAAAAAATACAACGAGAAGCCTGTGCCTTTGTTGAGTTTATTGTCTTTTCGTCCAAATTGGTCCACAGGGCTCTCACAGCCTTTCAACAACAAATCAGATCACAATGAAATATTAAATTATGGACAGTGTGACACAGGAGAAGTCGGCAGGAACTTTGTGCAAGAGGTTCTTATGTCACTTCAGTGCGGGGCTCCACTGCCATCCCGATCAACCTCTGCAGTGTGAAAAAGGAGGGCCGCCAGACTCCAGACCTCTCTGCTCAAACACAAACGAGTCTTATTACTAACGTGTTAACATTGAACTACTACCAGCCTGGATCAGGTCCACAGGGCGCTGCATTAGCGCCGCTGTGCTGCTCCATAGCCGGACGCCTTCGCTGTGGCGGCGTCATAGAGGGCATGGTTATGAATTTGCAGCCAAAAACTTGTTCTAGAAAAGAGGTAGCAAACTAACGCCCCCACGGCACAACGTGGCCAAACACGGACATCAACAGACAAGACGCCGCAGACTCCTCGGGTCCGTCCGTTACCGTCCCTTCACAAACGACAGACAACATATTACAACCCTTGAAAATGTTTTTTTTACATCTTTTGTTACCCGAACACAAAGCACAAAAACACCCTGATTTGTGTAGCATGAGAAATACATTACGTTTATAAAAAATACAAAAAACAAACAAAAATAGACTTGTTTTTAAACCATCGAGAGGATTTTTTTTTTAGGGAGCAGAAATGAATAACAAAAGAAGTTGTACGTGTTTTTCCAAAAAGTTTTAAAATGTAGAATCTATTTACAGCATCGTGTCAGAGCGGGGCGGGGGGGGGGGGGGGGGTATGAAAGCACAAACACAGGGCGAGGGAGGAAGTGACGAGAGGCGAACGAGGGCTGTCAAATGTTCTCCATGAAAGAGGTGTTTTAATTTAACCTACTGTCAGTCCTGACTTACAAATGATAAGCCTTCAAAGAGTTCTCAGTCCTTCAGGGGGACCAGAGAGAGGGGTGGGGTGTGGGTGTGTGTGTGTGTGGGGGTTAGTCCAGAGCGATGATGTCATCGTCGTCGTCGTCGTCATTGTCGGCGGGGGCAGCAGCTGCGCTCGACTGGTCCGTCCGCGGGCGCTTGGTGGAGGTCTCGCCGGTCTCTGCGTCTGGGTGCTTCCTCTTGGTGCCGCTTGTAGGTGCAGTGCTGGACGACGCCCCTTCCTCCTCCTCAGAGTCAACGATCATGACGTCATCGTCCTCCGCTGGAGCTGAAAGGTGGCGGACAACAGCGTTCACAGGTGGAAAAACGAACAACTTGTTGTTTGAAACGTGAACGCTATATTTCCACCGTTGGCCTCACGATTGCCGGAATGAAAGATTATATATCGGCATAATAACACGCCGTGTCTTTGTTTCTGATACACCTTCAGATCCACAGATCTGATATCACCACAGATAAAACAAGGCCATTAAACACACACACACCTCCCTACTCACTGTAGTTACAGAGACAGGAGCAAACTAAACACGCAGCACTCTGATGTGAAGTAAAAGGAAAACGGTTTCTCTCCCGCTGACCTTTAGAGGAGGTGGACGGCTGGGCGGAGTCCTTGTTGCCGTTGGTGATGCTGTTCACCTCCTCCTGGTTAGTCTGAGGGGGCGGAGCTTTGTCCGGGGCCTCGCCTACAACCTCAAACTCCACGTCCTTCTCTAGCTCCTCGCTGCCAATGGAGAGGCAAACAAATAGCTTTTAGGAGTTTTGTTCACTTGAAAGTCACCAGAACAATAAAACACATTAGAGATTAAACATGAGCGCATTCAACAATGTCAACGTAACAATGTAAAGCAAAGCATTTTATTCGCACAATGGAATGACCGGAGGGACATACGTGTGCAGGACATTAACGAGGAGCGTGTAGTCTTGGAGGAAGTCGTCGACTTGGAGGCGGCTGCCGTTACGGATCCCGAAATCAGCAAGAAATTTGCTGTTGTTGGCTGTGGAGTTACACACACACACACACTCAATGTGTTTGTAATACTATACACGTGGGGACAATCCATTTATTAATAACTCTTCCCCCAACACCTCCGAAACAAATGTTTTTAAGACCATAAACCACAATACATTCACACATTTTTAATAACTAAGCATTCAGGTTACATTAATCGAATGAACAACCCCCCACTCTCGAAATATACAGTTGTGTGAAAAAGTGTTTGCCCCCTTCCTGATTTCTTATATTTTTTGCATGTTTGTCACACTTAAATGTTTCAGATCATCAAACAAATTTAAATATTAGACAAAGATAACACAAGTAAACACAAAATGCAGTTTTTAAATGAAGGTTTTTATTATTAAGGGAAAAAAAAAATCCAAACCTACATGGCCCTGTGTGAAAAAGTGATTGCCCCCCACTGTTAAAACATAAATTAACTGTGGTTTATCACATCTTTGGAAAGCTGAGTTCAATTTCTCTAGCCACACCCAGGCCTGATTACTGCCACACCTGTTCTCAATCAAGAAATCACTTAAATAGGACCTGCCTGACAAAGTGAGGTAGACCAAAAGATCCTCAAAAGCTAGACATGCTGCGATCCAAAGAAATTCAGGAACAAATGAGAAACAAAGTAATTGAGATCTATCAGTCTGGAAAAGGTTACAAAGCCATTTCTAAAGCTTTGGGACTCCAGCGAACCACAGTGAGAGCCATTATCCACAAATGGCGAAAACATGGAACAGTGGTGAACCTTCCCAGGAGTGGCCGGCCGACCAAAATTACCCCAAGAGTGTAGCGACGACTCATCCAAGAGGTCACGAAAGACCCCAGAACAACATCCAAAGAACTGCAGGCCTCACTTGCCTCAATTAAGGTCAGTGTTCATGACTCCACCATAAGAAAGAGACTGGGCAAAAATGGCCTGCATGGCAGAGTTCCAAGACGAAAACCACTGCTGAGCAAAAAGAACATAAAGGCTCGTCTCAGTTTTGCCAGAAAACATCTTGATGATCCCCAAGACTTTTGGGAAAATACTCTGTGGACTGACGAGACAAAAGTTGAACTTTTTGGAAGGTGTATGTCCCATTACATCTGGCGTAAAAGTAACACGGCATTTCAGAAAAGGAACATCATACCAACAGTAAAATATGGTGGTGGTAGTGTGATGGTCTGGGGCTGTTTTGCTGCTTCAGGACCTGGAAGACTTGCTGTGGTAAATGGAACCATGAATTCTGCTGTCTACCAACAAATCCTGAAGGAGAATGTCCGGCCATCTGTTCGTGACCTCAAGCTGAAGCGCACTTGGGTTCTGCAGCAGGACAATGATCCAAAACACACCAGCAAGTCCACCTCTGAATGGCTTAAGAAAAACAAAATGAAGACTTTGGAGTGGCCTAGTCAAAGTCCCGACCTGAATCCGATTGAGATGCTGTGGCATGACCTTAAAAAGGCGGTTCATGCACGAAAACCCTCCAATGTGGCTGAATTACAACAATTCTGCAAAGATGAGTGGGCCAAAATTCCTCTACAGCGCTGTAAAAGACTCATTGCCAGTTATCGCAAACGCTTGATTGCAGTTGTTGCTGCTAAGGGTGGCCCAACCAGTTATTAGGTTTAGGGGGCAATCACTTTTTCACACAGGGCCATGTAGGTTTGGATTTTTCCCCCCCCTTAATAATAAAAACCTTCATTTAAAAACTGCATTTTGTGTTTACTTGTGTTATCTTTGTCTAATATTTAAATTTGTTTGATGATCTGAAACATTTAAGTGTGACAAACATGCAAAAAAATAAGAAATCAGGAAGGGGGCAAACACTTCTTCACACAACTGTATATATCCAATGCCACCCATCTCCAACTCTATGATTACAAACCCTTCCAAAAGCACTAATGGTGTCAGGGTGCTGTTCACTAAATGCTTTTTTAATCTCCTCGCCACTGTCCAGTTTGAGGATGGACTAACAGACAGATGCAGCCACAGCGCCCTCCTCTGTCCGAATGGAGAGTCACAGAGTGTGATGCATTGCTTCCCATCTCCCCCCCGCTTACTTTCCGTCTCTCCTTCCTCCGAGGAGATGAGGATGGTCCCTTTTCCGTCCTCTATCTGAACATCTGGAGCCACCATGCCGAACCTCTCCTTCAGGATCTGATCAAAACATCAGGTCAACAACGACTAAGTGAGGATCAGTCAACATCTTGATCACACAGCAACTTTTACAATCCAACCGCAATAACCGCCTCTCACCAATTACGTGCTGCATTGTCCTTTATAGAAATACAGGCTTTTCTCCGGCTGCTTAGGCCAATGACCTCCTTTTCATTTGAACTGAAGCTGTGGCGCTCCATTAGGACTGTTTTAATAGCGTTAATAACTCAAAGAGTTGTCAAAATCACATCAGAGCTGTTCGGGCTGTTTGCGAATGAGTGGACTTGAGGCAGGTTGGTGGATGTGTGAAAATAAGCCTGTCGTATTACCCGGTCCTGCAGAGAGAGCACCGTGGTTTTGTGGACGTCGAGCTTGACCGTGACTTCGGGTTTGCTGGCGCAGACGTAGCAGTTGGCGCTGGGCGGATCCAGGATGCACGGGACCAGCAGCTTCTTCCTGAGGCTGGGACACTTGTTCAGGAAGATCTGCAGGAGAGACAGACGGCGACCGACATGACACATGGAGACACGACGAGAGTCGGCAGAAAAGGATTCTACTCTGAGCCCCAAGTTCTGGGTCTGAAGCCTTTTCCTCCGCACTAAACAGAAAACTGCTCATGCAACATGGCCGTCATCAGTTGGCCTTCTTTACTACTCAGTGAAAAATTCTTGTTTTCATTATGTTGACATATTAAGAGTCAAAAATGAACACCATTTTTTAAATCTATTTCCTCAATGTTTTAGGAATAAAATGTGCTATAAATCAGGCTATGAATGAGATATGAACAATCCTGTCTATAATTAAAGTGCTGATGTCCAGTCGTGGACGCCTGGTACTCACCGTACGACAAGACTCCAGTTCCCCAGACAGGATCTTCAAACCCTCCAGCACAATGAGTCCAGCGATGACCGCGTTGGTCGTAGCAATAGCGGGGATGATGTTACCCGCCATGGCTGAAACAAAACAAAACAAACAGACCAATTTAAACTGAAATTAGGGGCTTTTTTTAATGTGCGCTATAAGTGTATAACAGAACTAATTCACATCATGTACAATATGTTGGTTACTTAAAAACACAGCAAATTCTACACGATAGTTTGCAGTGTGACCAAATTCTCCTGTCGAAACGACGCGACTTACTCTTCACATCGAAGCGACTCTTCATGTTCATGCTGAAGATGTGCATGCGTAGGTTGGCTGCAGCAGTGACAAAGTCCATGGCTGGGGGGTCATCCTGGGAACAAAGGGACACATGAGCCATTAACAACACAGTGTGTGCGTGTGTGTGTCACTGATGTTTACACTACGGCTGTGTATTCCGTTTAAGAAACCTGAAACGGTCAACAAGACTTGAAGCTTCTTGAGGTTTTACAATTAAACACAAGTGTGTCTGTCAGTGTCTTTCTGGAGGAACTTTTGTAAACATTGCCTCCTTCGGTCTGTGCTTGTGCGTTACCTTGTCCCACACCAGCTCGGCTGCTTCTCCCTTCTCCTTCAGCTGTGAGCGGAGAGTCTCCACGCTGTGCTGGAACAGCTGGCAGAGACCCCAAACACCCAGAACCTGCTGGTCCTTCAGACCCGAACCCACAGACACCTCCTGAGGACACGCTGGGACGCACAAACAAGTACAGATGAACACAACAAACGAATAAACAACTACCACGGCAATAATATGATGAGTTACAGGGGTTTTAATAATCATCATTATTAACGGCAGTTGCTGGAGACAATTTTGCTAGAACGGGGCGGAGACGAGTGCCCAAACTGCATTTAACCAGAAAGCTAAAGTGGCATAAAGGTTTAAAGAGACGTACCACTGTTCTTCAGCTGCTGCCAGTCCAGAGGTGTAGGAGCTTTCCTCGTCTTCCACAGCTTGTCCATGGTCAGCAGGTACTTGATGTCATCTTTGAAAAGCTGGAGAGAAGAGCCAATCGGAACAGAGCTGGTTACTGTATGCCTTTGGTAATAATATACGGTACTGATTAAATCACAAACTGAAAGTATATTTTCCATCCGCATGTTACAACTGGCTCCCTGAATGTCTAATCTTTGACCCATGAAAGCTGGTGCTTGTGTTCTACCGGCACTACGGTTCGTCTCCAGCAAGACGCCAGTGAAAACAGATTTAAACTCCAATATGTAAAAGTCAAAGAAGAAGAAAACACTTTGACTCGGTTTCCATTATTTGACAACGGTAGAGGCTCTGCTGTCTACATGAAACCCTCCCACGCTACGAGCTGCAGGATGTGAGTAAGCCCTTCTTAGTTACAACGGTAAATGCAAACGCACTCGATACTAAAACCAACAAATCTGCAAAAAACATAGAACGCCGCGCTATATTTAATATCTTCACCGCTTTATCTTGCAGTCGCCCTTTAAAACGAGGAACTGAAGAAGTTATTCATGCTCTCTTCAAAGCCAGCGGACTCCATTGAATCCAAACGAACACTTTAAAAACACCAAAGTCGCACAATAACACCAACAAGTGACTGAAGCAGCGGGAGACCAGCCCCTTTGTACTGAAAGGTGAAATGACTGTTTATGTCAAAGGAGCACAGATGAAGACATTGCTTAAGCTGCGCTTATACTTGCCACAATGAAGCCGGTGCGCAGGCCAGAAAATTACGATTTAGCAGCTTAGTCACGGTTTACACGTCTGAGGAGTTTACAAAGACAAATTGTTTTTCAGGAGGTTGTAAAAAAAATCTATATTTGAGTTCATATTCTGCCAGCCAAATCAAATAATCCAACGAACAGCTCGCCAAGCAGGACGCCTTTGTGTGCTCGTAGCTCACGTGCCGCCCGTGGAGGCTCGCGCTACGGTGGTGTCCCGCGCTAGTATAAACAAAGCTTTAGCTTGTGTGTTGTTTTTTTATGATTATTCTGAAACAGTCCTGCAGGTTTGATTTGTCGGACCGTCTCTGACCTTGTTGAACAGTTTGACGGTGTCGTATCCCGTGGAGCGGGCCCATTCCTTGGTGGAGACCCGCTTGATGTCCCCGTCCTTTTCTGAGGCCGTGGCGCGAGCTGCCGTGTCTTCGGGATTCCCTGTTTACAGAACACACACACGTTTTACAGTGTCTGGTGCGTGTGTATTCCTAAACTGTAGCAACAACAAGCTAACTTCAAAGTTACAAAGTGCTGCCCCAAATATAGAGCAAATATACCATTTTCTACAAAAGCAATGCCACGCTGCCACTCACATGAAGCCTCTGGGTCCGCTGTGTCGGGGGACACCTCTTGATCTGCGTCCTCTTCCCCAAACAGCTGACTATAGTGGCAACAGACAAACGATACAAGGGGACCATTAGCATAGCATTAGCATACTGGCCTCTATAGTCCGGGGCCGGTCGAGTGAGGGTCTGTCGTGAATGACGCTCATACGCGGCTGTGATGAGAATGAGCCTTACTTGAAGAGGTACTTGGCCCAGACGATGCAGTGAATGGGCTCAGACGGTGTGTTTCGGATGGTGCACCCTGGGAAGGTCTTTTGGGTGGGCTTGGGTTGACACTCGTAGCACTCCGTCATTCCCTGGGGAGCGAAGGGGGAGACAAGAGATGCGATGAGAGACGAGGGACGATCTATGCAACGGAGGTTAGGCAACACAACGATGGGCGTGTCCTACCTTCTTGATGACGGTGACCTGTCCCAGGTATCCGGCGGTGCCGCTCTCTATCAGCGGGATGTCTGCTGCCAGACACATCCTGTTCACGTGGTTACGGGCCGCTACGGAGACAGAACGTGTTTATCAGGTCTTTTCATATCTCCATAATGAGTAATAATCTCGATATGTTTTCTGGTAATTAAAAAAATGAATATGAAATAGCCGCATGTAAAGCCTATTTTTTTGTTTACACGTGTGAATTAAATACTTGACAAATGAAAAGTACCGATTCTGATTTTTCTGACAAATTATTATGTGCTTGTTATTGTCAATTTAGACGAAGTATCTTGGGTTTGGTCACAATATGATTCCACTGAAAGACGATAAATGATCATATTGTGCTATCGCCCAGCCCTAGTTCGGAGTAACACAAACCGCCGCCTGTAAAATACCTCTGTTATCCAGAGCATTCATCACCAGCGTGAACTTTCTGAAGAACTCCACGTTGTATTCAGGGCTGTTAAAAAGAAAATAGACACAATCAGTTCCAAATCAAAAGGACAATCTGATAAAATTCTTAATTTATTCAGTGAATCAAAAGGAGGAATAACCAAAAAAAACCTCACTTCATGATGCTGTCATGGTAGGCGGTGATGTTTACAGTGGGACAAAACTGCAAGACGCTCTCCTTGGCCACCTGCAAAAACAACAGGGACGGAGCAGCCGACTTGAGTCAGAAACGTGCAAACAGCATGCCGACAACGATCTAGTCCACAGTGTGGTACTGCAGGGAATACAGGGTGCATATTGCAGGGCTGTTCGACACAACACAACGTTATAACGCATAAAAACAAGGCTACGGCGACGGGGGTTAACGCTGATGTTTGCATTACCTGTGCTTTGGACTTGCCAACATGCTTCTTCTGAAAGAGGAACTGGCGGTTCAGGTTGCTGACATCAATCGTGTCCAAGTCGATCTGCCGATACAGAAGGGGAAATAACGTCATGACATGACATGACGGACACAATCGACCTGTCACTCAAGCGCTGCCACAGCAATTTATTTAGATTATAATTTGGATATTAAAATAATGTCAGCCTGTGCATATGGTGACTCACAATCCACTACATAATTAAGGCATTCTCCATACAAACACCGATAGCAACATTCTAAATTACTGAGCTACAAACTGCCCACCAGCTACTGTATATTCTGTCAGTCAACTTGAAGAGTTTAAAGCCCCAATATCGGAAGTTTATGAATCTTCATGTTCATGTTATTAGTGTCCCTGATTGTTGTTTGCCTGGCTCAGGGTGTGTTGTTGTGCAGATTGTTTGACCATGAACGTTGCTTGTTTTCAGCTCTGTCTTGAAAGGATACAAAAGACATCTGATTTAATAAGTCAGGAAAGGAAAAAATAAATATTGGTGAGTATTTATCCATTATTCAGTTTACTAGCAACCTTTAATGATTATGGTCTCTGAACCCTTCACTGGGATCCAGTGATTCTCAGCTTCAAACACCTGATGGCTGAGCCTCGAAAACAAAAAACAGCCACAACTAATAATAAGAGTACACGTGCTGCTCCGACAGACTACATTAAACTTTAAAAAAAATTGCAGCATTACATAACCTGACATAATTAAACAAAGGGGCGTCTAAGTGTGTCTGTGCTATTTGGCCGGCCGCCTCGTTAGCCGTCTCATTTTAAAGAAGTTGTGAGGCTAACCTAGCGGTGCAGATGGCGCCAAACGCTCCAGCTACTGTTGCTACAGCTGTGTTCATATTTTACCGACTTCAAAGTCGGGCCTGCTCATTTAACCAAGCACTCGGGGACAGAGGGGGTGCATCACAAAACCACCACTAACACTCGTATGTTTTACTTCTTCGAACACCCCCTCCCAGGAATTAGCCCGAGTCCGCCCCCCAGACGCAGTCTGTGCAGCACAAAGACCTAGCATGCTAGCTAGCTAGCTAGCTAACACACACACACACAAACATAAGTATGACGGACCACTTCGATTTGTTTGAAGCCGGTGAGGACGAGGTTCTTCAGCAGCTCGCAGCCGATCCCCCCTGCTCCCACCACCAGCACCTTGCATGTAGAGAGGGTGTCAGAGAGCTCTTTTCGGAGGGAGCCAACCAGTTGGACCATGTTGATCGGCTAGAGACAGAACCAGAGCCTGCGGCACCGAGAGCTTCTTCTTCTACAGAACCAAAGTCCCGCCTACTTCCGGGTTATTCCACTTCTTCTGCGGGCTTCCGATGCGCTTGTTTGTCCGATTAGCGCCCTCTTCTGTGTGATTGTGGCAACTAAAAGACTTGGCTGGGGTGATCTCCTGAGAGATAGAATAATTGACCACATGCTATTATTATATATGTAGAGCCTAATACGACATTTCCTGGTTCTCCGACACACTGCAGTGTCAGGATAATAAGTATCTCCATACACGCTTAGATACATCTGGGGTTATGTCTGATGTTCTGGACCCATCGAGCCATTGGTACACCTGTATTTACTGGGTAACAGTTTTTTGTTTTGTTTTTTATGTTAGGCCTAACGAATACTGCTCCTTGTATTTACTGGGAATAGTAAAGGCTACTTGGATAAGTATTTACCTTTTTAAATAAGTATATTGTTCCAACACATATATGAAGAACATGGCTGAAAAATAACCACTATCTAGCATGGGCCTACTTGTTGCCAACTCACCCGACCCAAACATTTTGCTCTCCTCCTTGCGCTCGACATTTCCATAAAAGGATTTTGTAGGGTAGTGTTCTGCATGCTTCTGACTATATACACAGTATTCTCCAACTTCTCTCTTCAATGATTTTGTTTTCTTTATTATAACTTTCTGCCATGTTCTACTACTATCCTCATTAATAAGTTCTATCCGAGCCAACTTTAAAATCAGAGGCAGTGTAGAACTGAATTACGTTAATGTACTCGTATAAGTAGAATTAATGTTGTGTGTTATGTAACTATACAATAACTAAATATAGATATACGACAGTTGCAAACCGTATAAACCATTTACTTTACCTTTAGTATAAAATAATAATAAAAAGATAAAATCACCCATACCTTGTGGTCCCAGTCATGTGACTTCATGCTCTTGTCCACCTGACTGGCGCAGCGTCACAGTGCAGTTTGCCTTTGAGTGGAGTAGGATGGAAACTGTGTGTATGGTTAGTTTTGGACGATATACTCGTCCACATTTTTATTTATTATCCTCCTGCTTGGCCTTTACACAATCTTGCAAGCATAAATTTATACAATTCAGTTCCCATCTTCTTTGGTTAAACTAAGTAACATCATGTACTGTGCACACTGTATCCTCCAAAAAGGTGATATTTTGTAAAAAGGATATTCCGGCGAGGCTTTTAGTTTTATTAACAGACCAGTTTTGGAGAGACGATGCCTTTGCGGCATAAGAATTGATTTATGAATCCATCTGAATCCAAAAGTTCAGATGCTTTGTCCGATTGGAGGGGCACAAATTCTGAGAACCATGCCAGTAAATGCTTGCCCTTGTTGATAAAAGCTCATTAAGGAGTTTTTATATGTGCCTATTTTCTGATATATAAAACACTATATGTAAACAGTCATCAGATGCAATATAGCACAGAAGGGCAAGACAGCATGTTGTTTATCACCCTGTTCAGATTCCTAAGGACACAGTGCTGCACATCTGGAAGGGTATCCCAGCTATAAGGCAGAGCTCAGCAGGATGACCAAAGCTGGCATGAGGGTCCTGCTAGCTGCCCCATGGTACATCAACCACATTTCCTATGACCAGGACTGGCGTGACTATTACAACGTGAAGCCACTGAACTTTTCTGGTGTGTGCATGCCAAAGTAATATCATATTGTATAACCTGCCTCAGTCACGTGCTGGTGATGTAGAGGCCTATTTAATTAAACATTGACTTGCAGTTTTAATGTGAAGTGGTGTGATACATTTGAAGTGAAGATTCTGATTGATTGTAAATTCATTAACAGCCATCATATCATTGAAGCAAAGCTTTTCACCATCCCCTTGCAGGTACTGAGGAACAGAAGAAGCTGGTGATAGGGGGGGAAGTCTGCATGTGGGGGGAGTATGTTGATGCCACCAATCTCAGTCCACGTATTTGGTACAAGATTAAAAAGATCTCTGAATTCCTAATACTAATCAACTTAATATGCAGCAGCAATTGCATGAAATTACTCTAAATAATCACTGGTTGCACCCACAATTACAGGCCAGGGGCGAGTGCTGCGGCAGAGAGACTTTGGAGTGATGAGAAGCAGACCTCCAGTGTGGGCAAGGCATTTCCTCGCCTGCAGGACTTTCGCTGCAAGCTTGTGAGGTAATTTACCATTTCTATCCAGGACGTGTAAAGAGCTATGGGCTGGCATACCTCAACAAGACACGGGCCACTTTTTCACATGTTTACTTATTATATACTGGTGTTTCTGCTTCCCTTTCTCCTCAAGGCGTGGCATCCGAGCAGAGCCACTGTATGTTGGACATTGTAAACATGAGTACCAAGGTGTTTGAAGATGTTGGATGGATTAACACTGAAAGGTTTTTCCCAGGGGATTAAGTTCATAGTTGCCTTCTTTTAAAGTGGTGTAAAATCTTTGATAAATTGTTTCTATAGTCTTAAATACAGAATTTGAACATTAAAATGCTTTCTCAGGGACTTCTCATACCTAGAGTTTCTCTTTCTCCTTTTTTATAAAAACTATAGTTATTTAATTTTGCTTAAATTTTGCATATTTAGCAAATCACAATATAGAAATGTTCCCAAACAAGAAGAACCTGAGGTGCTTCACTGTAATGTCATGTTGAATTGTACTTGATGACGGCAAAATATAGAATGTAGATTTTAAATTTAAAACTTGTACTCTTGGACTGCAACATGATAAAATAATGTTGTTGTGCAGATGTTGTCTTTTTTTTTCTGCAAAAAAAACTTGCTTGAGACAGATTGCTAGCCTAATCCCAACGCTGATCTAATATAGAAGAATAAAGACATTGACAGCCTTTTTCCACACATATTCAATTCAATACAATTTATTTTTGTATAGCCCAAAATCACAAATTTGCCTCAGAGGGCTTAACAATCTGTACACATACGACATCCTCTGTCCCAGGACCCTCACATCGGAACAGGCAAAACTCCCTCATAAAACCCTTTCACGGGGAGAAAAGAGGAAGAGACCTGTGGGAGAGCAACAGAGGAGGGATCCCTCTCCCAGGATGGACAGAAGTGCAATAGATGTCATGTGTACACAATGAACAACAACAGAGTGAGAACACATTCAATGCATATGACAGAATCACGGCAGGAGGCAAGACTATGGTCCAGGTATCACCAGGATCCACGGAAACCTGCGAGGCGAGAAAGCACACACTCTAAACAATTTCACTGTAAAATAACGGTAATTTACTGGCAGCAGGGATGCCATTTTATCTGTTTTATCTCGTCCATTTTCTTATTTGGATATATGAAAGGCTTTTTAAATGACAATAAAGTGATTTAGTATTTACTGATGTGCCCTATATATGTGTATATATGTATATATATATATGTGTATATATGTATATATATGTGTATATATATATGTGTGTATATATATATATATATATATATATATATATATATATATATATATATATATTATATGGGTAATATAAAATAGTAATGTGAGTGATAATAAAAATGATGTTAGATCTGAATAATGATATTATTCAAATTAATTTGATTTAAATAGCTTGAAATGCAAGTTTGTCAATATATGATACTAGAAATAAGGAACTCCACATAAAAACCTTTTAACAGTGAAAAAATGGGAGAAACCTCAGGAAAATCAGGAGTGGGGATACGTCCTCCAGGATGGACAGATGTGAAATATGTGCCATTTGTACAAACAGCCCATTTCACGGTAACAACTGCAGCACTCTTGCTCAATACTGGGTAATTGCAAATATTGTCTTCTCCATTAGTCATTTAGATACCCTAGTATCCCTTTAAGTGTAATAAAAAAAAAAAAAATTGAGATGAAGTGTAAGTTTCAAAGCAACTTCCAGACACAGGGGACACCGCTCTCTAGTGGGCAAGAAAACACTCCAAAAAATACATTTTTGCTCGAAAATATTTCTTGGGAAGATGAACACAAGAGAGACCTTCTTCCAAGGCTTACAGGTGTCTTTCATTACACAACTCTCTAGTGGGCAAGGAAATACTCCAATAAATCCTTTTGGTCAGACACTCTCTACAAGAACGATTCATCGATCCACTGTTCACGTCCTTTTTGTGAAAGTGAACTCTTCTTTTTAACTTTTTTTTGTGAACAAATATAAACAATGAAACATTATTTTAAAGTTTTCCGAATCTGCTCTTTTGATTTACTAAGTATAAATTTACAGGGCAAATATTTTGAGAATAATTAAATGTGCTGTGATATTTGTAAATAATAAAATCATTTTTCAACTATAGAAAATTCTATCTATACTAATATGAATGGCCCACAATTATGTAAGATTGCATAGTTTTAAGTCAAAACTCTTACATTTTCTTGAGGGAGGACTCCCAATCCTAAAATCTCCTAGTCTCTAGTCACTGAAAGAAAATCTGACTCTTTTTCGAGCTCCATGATATGATTGAGCATCCTGACTGAGAGATTGCTCCTAAAACCAGAATGTATATTTCACACGCCTCAGCTTTTTATGCAAACCTGCATATAATATATTTAAGAGCAATACTACAGGCTACAAAAGCACTTTAAGTATTAACACTATGGGTACATTTACAAACATACCACCTGCACCCTCCAATGTTTCAGTTATTATCGGAGTATTATAGGCCTACTATAGAAGATGCATAGCCCACGTATAATAATGTAACAATAAATGGATTATGAATGTGGCAATAGGATAAAGAAAGAATACATGAATAGGAATAAGATACCAGCCAATACACACACCAACATTTGAATAAGGATAGAACTGGCACTTTTTTCCACCTCAAGCACTGAATATCACGAAATCACAATAAAACAAAATCAAAGACAAATAACTTACCCCACCAGGTGTGTGTGTGTCTGTGAGAGAGGGGAGAGAGAGAGAGAGAGAGAGAGATAGAGAGAGACCGCGTACCTGCTGCTAGACTTTAACTAATCAACAAAAGCTAATCACGACTGTCATTAAATGCCAAAACGTGAAAAGGAGCGTTGATGATCCACTGGTTTCAGAAAGTTAGGCATAGTGAATAAAAACCGCGAGTAGTAGCCTATCACCAATCCTAACAGCTCCACTGTGTGTCTGCCAAGAGTTTTTGACCAATATAATTAGAACACAGAACAATTGTCACACACACACATAACTTCTGATATATGTATATATATATATATATATATATATACATATTGCAAACACACACATACATTTATATACAAACATACATATATATATGTATGGTTTATATTTTTCACCTTAGGAAATATCACTTCCATGTTGATTTCATTCAGGAAAAAATGAGGAAAAACAACAAACAAGTCAGTACTGTGGTCACTAGATGAAATAGGCCTGATGCACTTGACCCCAGTTTTATTCATGAACTTATTTTAGAACTTTTTGATTGGTCAAAACTCCTCAGTCTGACAACTTTTGAGTCACACATTGATCTATTCTTTCCCGATACTGTTTTGAGCAGATATAGGGGAAACCAAACCAGAATATCTTACTACTGTAACCACTAATATATGTTATATAAGCCTAAACATGTTCCAGTCTCACATTTCTGACTCATCGGCTGTGGCTTTACTCAGCTCTGATCAGCTACAGTACATTGCCTGTGATCACACTTTTATGAAACAGTCAAAGTGTGTCTGTCTCCCTCTAGAGACAAAAGTGTGACATCCCAGGGAAGCCCCAATGTTTTGGCCAGTTTTCAGTGGTTAGGACTACCAACGCATAAATGAGAAGGCTGTGACTACTGAGAGTCAAAATTGCCAGAAAGGTCTTCATTTATTTTAATTTGTGACTGGCAACATGAAGCCTCCTGGAGACCCCAGCAAACTAAGAGGAACCTGTGTCTGTCTTCCTGTTACCTCTATAAATGAGTAAATGCATTTGACATATAAATAGTTTATTGTTGTTTAGTTTAGTCATTACATGACCTCTTGGGGCTGCCAGCTGTATTTTTTAATTCTTGAGTTGTGTTAACATAATTACCTTTCTATTACTGAGAGTAGAGTCCTGAATATAATACATTATTTCAGACTTTAAATTGTGCTGTACTTTTAGATAGATAGAAAGATAGATATGTACTTTATTCATCCCCAGGGGGAAATTTGTATGTTACAGCAGCAAGACACACCAAGAAGCAAAGTAGCAGAGTAACCAAAAATAATAAGTATTAAAAAATGCACAATATATACAATAGAATAACGGAATAGGACAAATTAAGTATCAGAATATAGAATATATAAGATAAAACAAAAATGCACAGTATATACAATGAAATAGAATAGCGTTAAATTAACTAACTAGGTGAAAAACAGTAGTGCAAAAGTCAACCCCAGCAACAACAGTGTAGCAGTGTGTAGTTATGTGGAGGATGATCTGGCCAGAGGTGATTTATTGTAAAGTGTTATTGCAGAGGGAAGGAATGTTCTCCTGGATCTGTCCTTGTGACAGCGGAGCTGGATCAGTCTGTTGGAGAAAGTGCTCCACTGTCCCTGCAGTAGGTGGTGGAGATGTTGGTCCGGGTTATCCAATATGGATAATAGTTGCTTCAGTGTCCTCTCCACCACCTGTTCCAGATTGTCTTGTTTGCAACCAATGATGGAGCCGGCCTTCTTAACCAGTTTATTAAGTCTGTTGGTGTCTCCGGCTCCAATGCTGCTCCCCCAGCAGACTACGGTGAAGTAAAGTGCACTGGCCACAACAGACTGGTAGAACATCTCCAACATCTTGCTGCACACGTTGAAGGATCGAAGTTTCCTCAAGAAAAAGAGTCGACTCATCCCCTTCTTGTACACAGCGTTAATGTTGGTCTGCCAGTTCAGTCTGTTGTCGATGGAGACACCCAGGTACTTGTACTCCTCCACCATGTCCACATCCTCTCCCAGAACTTTCACCGGTTGTGGAGCCGTCGTCTTCCTCCTGAAGTCGACCACCATCTCTCTGGTCTTGGCCACGTTCAGACGCAGGTGATTTCTACCGGCCCACTCCCCAAAGTCATCCACTACTGCCCTGTACTCCTCCTCCCGTCCGTCCCTTATACACCCGACCACTGCAGAGTCATCAGAGAACTTCTGCAGATGGCATGACACAGAGTTGTACTGGAAGTCAGTGGTGTACAAGGTGAACAGGAAGGGAGACAGAACAGTTCCCTGTGGGGCTCCAGTATCACTGACCACCCCATCAGACAGCACACTGCCCAGTCGGACAAACTGTGGTCTACCTGTGAGGTAGTCAGTGATCCAGGAGACGGTGGACGCGTTAACCCCCACCACCCGCAGCTTCTCACTCAGCAGCACTGGTTGGATGGTGTTGAATGCACTGGAGAAATCAAGGAAAGTGATTCTCACAGAGCCACCGGATCCATCCAGGTGCGACTGAGCTCGTTGCAGCAGGTAGATGATGGCGTCGTCCACTCCCACATGAGGCTGGTATGCAAATTGCAGAGGGTCCAGTGAGGATTTGACCTGCGGTCGAAGGTGGGCCAAGACCAGCCTCTCCAGCACCTTCATCACATGAGATGTGAGGGCAACTGGTCGGTAGTCATTGAGGCTAGATGGTGTCGTCTTTTTTGGTACAGGAACCAGGCACGACGTCTTCCACAGCACCGGGACTTCCTCCTGCTTCAGGCTCAGGTTGTATAGGTGTTGCTGGCGCAGGTCTTCAGGACCCTGGGGCTGATGCCATCAGGTCCAGCAGCCTTGCCTTGGTGGAGTCTCTCCAGCTGTCTCCTAACCTGGCCAGTCGTCACAGAGAGGGGGGGGGAGGGGGGTCGTAGTGTCGGTGGTGGCAGAGCCCTTTGAAGTGGAGGGCTCAGAGTCCATGCAGCTCACCAGGGGGGACAGAGGGGGAGGTGGTGGTTTTAGGGAGGTGTGGTGTGTGGAGGAGACAGATGAGGGCTCTGAGCTAAACCTGTTGAAGAAAGAGTTTAGCTCGTTGGCCCTCTCCAGGGAGCCCCCTGGTTGCCTTTTACTGTTAGGCTGTGGTTTTAACATGTATTAAGAGAACCATCCCAGTCAGCATTTTTCCGTTGAAAATACGTTTAAAAGACGTCTACACCCAACGTTGAAAAGACGTTCAGAATTGGTTCAAAAGTGAAAGTTTTTTCGCCGACTATTTGTAGACGTTGATTAAACGTTCACGCTTAGACCAGATTTCAACGTGATTTGCAATACTACAATTTTTCGTCCTCTACATTGTGCTAATAATAATATATCATCATTTTAGAGGCTTACTAAGAAACCACATCCACATTTATCAGCTGAAAGCCAGTATTGGAAATCACGTTGAAATCTGGTCTAAACGTGAACGTTGAATCAACGTCTTCAAATAGTCTGCGAAAAAACTTTCACCTTTGAACCACTTTTAAAGGTGTTTTCAACGTCACCGTGTTTTAACCGTGGAAATGCTCTCAGATCAATATGTAGCAACTAAATACATAATCATAGTAACACATCATCAGTTTCCACTTACAGGACAAAAGACCAAGTGACACAGGCAACAGTTCATTTGTATTTATTCAGCACAATATAATATATAAACAATGTTCTTTATATAAAACCATAATCTCCTTCTCCTTCTTTAAATGTCGTTTTCAAAGCCACACAGGAGCCGGTTTCAGGAGATCTGCCATATTTTCAACGTGGACATCTGTAAATAAAACAAGTATTAAAAAACATATTCACTTTTAGACCAGTTTTGAACCTCTTTTCACCGGAGACCATAGACGTCTTTTAAACGTGTTTTCAACGGAACGATGCTGACCTGGATATTACACAGTATATACTTTATATTGTTTGTATATTGCTATAAGCCAAACAACAATTTGCTGAACCCACTTGTCCCATACATCCCATATTGCTGCGAGTTTGTCACGCTCTCGTCGGCCCTGCCTTGTTTCTCTGTCATCAAAGCGTATGACACGGGAGAAAACATGGAATGTGTTTAGAGACATGGTGGCTGGAAATATTGCCCTTCCAGTGTCAGCAGCCCAAAGGCTTGCTGTTGCTTTGCCTTTTGACTTGTACACTCGTGCCAAAATGAGCAACCCAATGTAGGCCTGCAAGTGGGACACATCCAAGTCTTTCCAACTGTCCCCATACACGCGCCTCCCCTCTAAATTTGTCATCTCAAGTATATCCTTTTCGATTGATGGTGTTATGAAGAGCTCAAATGCTGATTGTATGTCTTGGACATGGCTGACAGCGTATCTGGTGGGACCTGGAACCATTTTGATGACATTAGCAGCACTAAGTCTACCCTGTTGTTCAAGTGGGGAGACGGACCATAATAAGTTTCCATTTTTGGAAGGTAGTGTGTTTGCTGGTGGTTGAGAGACAACAGGAGGGTCAACACTGAGGGTCTCATTCTCATCAGAGGAGGATGCCTCATAATCAGGGTCCCTGATTTGCCTTCCCAAAGTTCGTGGGACGTTGCTTTCCCAATGTTCACAGAACGTTAGTGGGACGTAGTTTTCAGAACATTCGCAGGACGTGGACTTCCCAAAGTTGGTGGGATGTTGTTTTACTAATGTTCACAGGATGTTTGCAGGACCTTGTTTTCCTAACTGCCTGCCAAACAGCTGACAGGGGCTTCTTTTTGTTTTATGGGGCTAAACCAAAGAATCAGATATCAATTAATATTTCGATGTGATATTTTTATGATTGGTTGAATCGACTATTACATATTAAATATATTTTATTTTTGAAATTTGGGGTGAAGGGGAGCATACTTGGCGTTGGTGGGTGAGGCGGAGCTTTTAAACAACAGAGAAAACTGTTATTCTAAATATTTATCCATATCATAAAAACGTATAGGCTGTGATGCAGGAGGGGTCTATGTGTGTCCAAAAGGTCCATGACCTGTCTGAACATGATAAGGAAAACATTGCCCTCACGTTATCATGTTTATGATGGAGTGGCTTGTAGGCAATGGCCATGTGTCATGTGTGCTACTCTTATAGTGTCCAAATATGTCTGTGGTAACCTCACATGAAGCAGGTTTGCTCTCTTGTGCAAGCGTGGCCGCGTGCACGAGGAAGCACAACAGGTGAACAGAGTGTATTATGGTCAGGATGCTGTCAATAGGTAGTAGCCAACAAGTATCTTCATGGGAGCTACTCACAGTGTATTTTCCATCAGCAGCCTCGTGAAACAAACACGACTTTGTGAGGTGAAACAGTTATGAAATGTTCTAATAACGGATTATGATAGAGAGGAGAGTCAGTTCACCTGCTGTGCTGATGACGGCTGTAGCGCTTTCGCTTTTTTTTAACCAGCTGCCTTCAATGACTTCAATTTTGTAATAAAAAATGTGGAATGAAAATGCCATAATTTCAGACCGTGAAAAAACAAACTACCAAAGGGCAACGTGTTGTTCGGTTACAATGATGGGATAACTTAAGACGATGTCATTTGTTCCAAATATTATCATTTCCACACACACACACACAAAAGTCTTAAAGATCTGGAGTTTACGCGGAGCTTGAACGCTGCACCAGCTGACCGGAAAGTACTCACAGCTGGACTCTGCTGAGTGTGAAGTGAAGTGGAAGCTTGTTTTCGTGAGTTTAACATCTGTTTTAATGAACATAGGTGCGCCTTTACCGTTAGTAACCATTAGTGGAAGACAAAACATCGCTTCCACGATATGCATTGATTCAAGAAAAATGTATAGGCTACTTAAATCGACTTGTTGTAATAGAAACACGTTTTTTTCTGGGGGGGGGGGGGGGGGGGGGGGGGGGGGGGGGGGGGTCTCAGAAAAATGATGTTCTCTTGTCAATGCCCCTTGTCAATCATTTACATTCTGTTGTGTAAATACATATGTCATTCGGGAGAATCAATAGGGCAATGGGTCATTGTACACGTTTTATTTGCCTGCCGTGTCAAACATCCGTGTGATTGTGAGAGTCGTGTACGCGTGGTCTGATGCCGGTGGGATTATTACTGTAAACCAGGTGTTTTCAGAGAAGCTTCCAAACATGTTTTGTTTTTTTAAGTCGGTCCGGACAATGTTAACGTTTCCACTGGTCTGAGCAAACTGTTTCTGCCCGACCCGCCTCTCCCTCCAGCCCTCCTTTCACCTCCAGCAGCACCCCCCCCCCCCACCCCACCCCCCACACACACACACACACACACCAAGGCAAAGCACTGTCCCGGCGCTGCAGCAGTTAGAAAGAAACATGGGACCCGCAGGACGCGTCTGCTCGGTGCTGCTGGTCGTCTGTCTGCTGGGGCTCCATCACTCCTCGGGATTCTGGATCGTCAATGTGGTCTTCCCGCCAAACGCCAAATCCAGATTACCAAGCAACAGCACTCCTCCGCTCATTATCGGTAAGCGTGTAGGTAGTGTTATGGATTAAGCTACGTCATCTGTGCGGCTATTTGATTGCATATTCACAAACTTTAAAAGCTGTCTTTAAGGACCCACTGGGCAGAGCAGGCAACGGAGGGGTTCCTGAACGCTCCATGCTGGCAACTGGTTTATGCCAATATAATTGAAAATCGATTTGGGCATGCGCACCACTTAAGTGCAATACCATGCTGACAGGGCTTTAACGTTTAAATACCTTCTTCTTTTTGGTTCTGTACTTGGGTTATTTGTTACTGTGCTTTTTTGTTGTTAATGAAATGATTGATGTGTGTTCCAGCATATAGATAAGTGCATGGCACAGTAGGGAGAGCATCTGTGTCTGTGTATTGATGTCCATGCTATCTGCAGGGTTGTGCACACTGCACTATGTACATTTGACCCTGTGCTTTGCTGTTTGTGTCCTGCTTATCTGCGGCTTTAGGGTTCAAAACGTGATCCGGTGGTCATGCTCTTCACCGCCCCCCCCCCCCCCCCCCCCCTTAAACTTCATCTGTAGACGTTTTACTCTCTCTGGCCTTGTAGAGAGAACATGAATTTGGCCTTTTACCAATTTCTGGTCAAGACACGTCATATAACGATGTATGTCACAACCTAGACTCATGATTTGACCTTTATTTAAACATATATATATATATATATATCTAAGAATAAAGTCAGGGTTCTGACACTAAAATTTGAAATCGGACTTTAATTATTTCTCACAATACAATTTGAGATTCAAAAAAATAATTTAAATGGTATTCTCAATATTCTCATATGTGTCCAAAGTGTTTGTTATACGTCAACGCTTAAAAAGGCACAAGACGCCACATTAGTTTAAAATGTAGCTTGACAAATACCCAAAGAGTGACACCCCACATCTTTGGTACGATCTGGGGGAGGGTCTCCGTATAACTTTGATATGATGATGCTAAAACCCTTGACTGATATGAGCAAGGCTTCTCTAAAGGAAGAAAGAGGGAAAGCTGCCGAGTGCATTGTACTGTTACTGTAGTTAACAGTACATGTTTATAAACCTATTCCTGTTGATCAAAGAAAGACCTTGACTGTGGCTTCGATCAAACTTCAGATAAGACTTCTAAATACACCTTTTGCACAAAGCTGTCTGGTAAAACTAACAAGGTCGAATTAGCTATGAATTCTGGGTAAATTACTTTTTTTCAAGCTAAAAAAACATGGCTGAAGCAACCACGTTGAGCCGCTCACCTTCCTGGAAAGATAGTGTCTGCTTCTGGTATATGGATAGATATTGCCATAGTGTAACTGGGACTGTAATAAATAAATAAAACATGAAGAAGGTGGTACACTTAACTGTACAAGTGTGTGAAAAAAATCTCAAAGTACAAACTAATATACAGTAAGTACAGCACTGCGTCAGTGAAATCAAAAGACAGTAAAAGAATGTATTATAGCAACTTGATTGTGACAATCATTCTTCACCTTTTACACACATGTACTAGGTGTTATAAAAAGGCTTGTGCACTTTCCATTGCAGTCGTCATTTAACTCAGTGTGTTTGACATTGATTCTATGCGTAAAGTATAATATTAGTAAAAAATAAACAGATTTGTCATCCGGAGAGTAGGTGTTGTGTTACTAGGAATCCGGTTATGTTGTTTATTTGAACATTGCACCACAGGACAGTTTCTCTTCCCACTTCTTATGACTCTGTTTGCAGTCACAAGGTCATCTGGGATCCACGCAGTCTACTGCGGAGGAACTCCCATGCTAGGGTTTGCACATATTGTAAAGTTGAGGAATCTTCTGCAAATATCTGACGAAACACAGTCAGAGAAAACCTGCTGTTTCGTCAAAGTAAACATTTCACCACGCACTGTACTTATTTATTTTTTAGAGCCACTGCAATGTCATACATTTTGCAAGATATTGTGCAAAATCAAAGTGGTGAATATTGGCCGGAATCTTCCGATTCAGAGTGTTATGAAGGGACAAAAGATAGGATTGTGCATACATTTCCTACTTGCATAGCCGTCCCAAAGACCTTTTGGGAACCAAAGTTGAGTTTCAACCTCAGTTCTTCTCATCGGTTTCCCTCTTATACAGTACAAGGTCAAACAAAAATGTATATTTCTCTCCAGATCTGTGCTTTAAATGTAATTTCTGTATGATTCCAATCATTTCAAGCAATTTTATAATCAAAATTGCTGAATTTACCAACTTTTTCAGCTGGCGACCCTCGTCACAGCTTGCTTATGTCTACCAAAGAGAGATTTTCCTCCCTCTAAAAGCTATATTTGTTTCATTTGAATACTTGATAGTGGCCTGAGGAGGAATAATTCTCCATTATTTCACAAATATTTTGAATTCTCTGTTTGATACTAACACAAATTAAGAGATAGATTAAAATATGAATACGAAAATATTGTGGCATGAGGTCCAATGTCTTCTACTTCCTCCCATTCTGTTAAACGTCTTGCGACACCTCATGTACCTTGTGACCCATTCAGGGAGTTGCGACTCTCACCACTGACCTACCGTGACCTTTCAGTGCTTACCTCCAAAGTGTGATTCATTGATGTATGTGTGTGTTTGTGTGTGTCCAGTGCCTGGGAACTTGGGGAACCGTCTGGAAGCTAAGATAGACAAGCCCACACTGGTCAGCTGGTTGTGCTACAAGAAAACCAAGCACTGGTTCCCCCTGTGGATTGACCTCAACATGTTCATGCCAATAGGTTTAGACTGCTGGATTGATAACATTAGGTAACGCTGACTGTCCTTTAATGTCTGTCTTATGTACCATCTTTAAGCATTGTCTCTATACCTCTTCTTGTCTGGGTCTAAGTAGTCAGTACCAAACATTCCCTAATGTGACTACGATAATGTCTGAAAAAGAATGAAACTCCAGCTTGACCAGCCGGGACAATTATACTGGGGGAAGCACAATATTTGAGTTATTTTTCAGATTTCATTAGAGTCACATTCGCAAATGTTTTCGCCCAACTGGACTGACATGAATGTCCGTTTGCGTGCCACAGACTTGTTTACAACAGGACGACTCGGCGATCATCCAACTCACCGGGGGTGCAGGTGCGGGTGCCAGGATTCGGGCAGACATATCCCATTGAGTTTCTTGACTCCAATAAACTGGCTGGTGAGAAAAAGAAAAATGCATCTGTGCTGGTGGATTCTGTCATCTGTCCGTACATTTATTTGTTGAATAATGCAGAAATGATAAAATATTTCATTAAAGCAAAATAGGAATTTGTCCAATACGCCGTATAGGCGCTGTGCTTAATTCCTATACTGGATTTCTTTGAATATCTTACATGCACTTTGGAGCTCAGCTGCTGATTCAGCTGGAATTATTGCCTAAGTCTGCTGCTTGTTTTTTTTGCAGGTTATTTTTACACTATGGTGCAACATTTGGTTAATGTGGGCTACACCCGAAATGAGACAGTCCGAGGAGCTCCGTACGATTGGAGATTAGCTCCTAGTAAGTCGCAAAACCACACATGCACACTCACTTAGTAAGAGATTTGTACAGTATATCTAGCGTGTGTTGACTCAGCTTGTCATTTTGAAGGAATAATGTCCTGCGTAGTTGCTATTTGGGCTCCCTTTCCCGATGATATTCATGGGTTAAACAACAGAATGAAAAAGAAACAAATATGCATGTGACTCATAAAGGCCCATTTTATTCAAAAACTGATTTAAAGCTCCAGTGATCATATAGTTTTCATAAAAGCTGCATCAATTTTTCTGGCCACTTGGGGGCAGCGGAACAAGCTCTAAACACAACATTGACATACTGTATTATCGCCAAATGTCAAGTCGTCATGGCACAAACGCAGAGCGACATTAGCATTCATTTGGAATCACGTTTGGCCTCTGGATATTTGACATAAGTGTTATGTTCACTCTCTTTAGGCCACCAGCGACTCCTGAGGAAAATGTATGAGTCTTTATGCTCCATGTGATTACCAGCTATTCGCTAACATTGTGCCTGCCAAACCCACAGATAATTAGCAACCCGACTCAACTATTAAAAAAAAACGTGTTTGCTCGTTGTTTTGATTTGATAGTTGGCAGACAGCTGGTGAAGAAAGTCAAACATTTAGTAGTAAAATATGTTTTTCCCTCAGGAGTTGGTGGAGACCAAAACAGAGCAAAAAAGAGAATGAGAATACATTCAGGGGGCCAGAAAAAACAGGACACAAAATGTGTTACAAATGCTAGCATGTTAGCCACACAATAACAAGTCTATAAGGTGGTAATATGTCATACTGATAGGATGATAATGTATGTTAATTACGCACACATATGCATGCACTTATGGACGTTCCTGCGACCCTCCTGTCACCCTCCCCCCACAGATGAGAATGTGGAGTATTTCACAAAGCTACAGGACCTGGTTGAGGAGATGTACGAGCAGTACCAGAAGCCCGTCTACCTGCTGGGACACAGCATGGGCTCCCACTACGTCCTCTACTTTCTCAACCACCAGCCTCAGGCCTGGAAGGACAAGTACATCAGGGGCTTCATTTCCCTGGCGGCTCCATGGGGGGGTGCTGTTAAACCACTTAGAGTCCTTGTGTCAGGTACGGGCAATGTACTTACGATAGAATACAGTACAATAGAAGAGGCTGCTAACGTTTTGTATTTTTTGTTATCTACATTAGTACCTCTCAGGGCAGGGTCAACTTTGAAACAACCAACAAAATGTACGTTCTCAAATTTACACCTGCAACTGTGATTAATTAAGCCCACCTACAGTTGTGTGAAAAAGTGTTTGCCCCCTTCCTGATTTCTTATTTTTTTGCATGTTTGTCACACTTAAATGTTTCAGATCATCAAACAAATTTAAATATTAGACAAAGATAACACAAGTAAACACAAAATGCAGTTTTTAAATGAAGGTTTTTATTATTAAGGGGGAAAGAAAATCCAAACCTACATGGCCCTGTGTGAAAAAGTGATTGCCCCCTAAACCTAATAACTGGTTGGGCCACCCTTAGCAGCAACAACTGCAATCAAGCATTTGCGATAACTGGCAATGAGTCTTTTACAGCGCTGTAGAGGAATTTTGGCCAACTCATCTTTGCAGAATTGTTGTAATTCAGCCACATTGGAGGGTTTTCAAGCATGAACCGCCTTTTTAAGGTCATGCCACAGCATCTCAATCGGATTCAGGTCGGGACTTTGACTAGGCCACTCCAAAGTCTTCATTTTGTTTTTCTTAAGCCATTCAGAGGTGGACTTGCTGGTGTGTTTTGGATCATTGTCCTGCTGCAGAACCC
This sequence comes from Anarhichas minor, assembly GCF_050575085.1. Taxonomy (NCBI): domain Eukaryota; kingdom Metazoa; phylum Chordata; class Actinopteri; order Perciformes; family Anarhichadidae; genus Anarhichas; species Anarhichas minor. Next base: position 25,642 of record NW_027466480.1, on the reverse strand, counting down.
AAGTGCGCTTTCAGCTTGAGGTCACGAACAGATGGCCGGACATTCTCCTTCAGGATTTTTTGGTAGACAGCAGAATTCATGGTTCCATTTACCACAGCAAGTCTTCCAGATCCTGAAGCAGCAAAACAGCCCCAGACTATCACACTACCACCACCATATTTTACTGTTGGTATGATGTTCCTTTTCTGAAATGCCGTGTTACTTTTACGCCAGATGTAATGGGACATACACCTTCCAAAAAGTTCAACTTTTGTCTCGTCAGTCCACAGAGTATTTTCCCAAAAGTCTTGGGGATCATCAAGATGTTTTCTGGCAAAACTGAGACGAGCCTTTATGTTCTTTTTGCTCAGCAGTGGTTTTCGTCTTGGAACTCTGCCATGCAGGCCATTTTTGGTCTCTTTCTTATGGTGGAGTCATGAACACTGACCTTAATTGAGGCAAGTGAGGCCTGCAGTTCTTTGGATGTTGTTCTGGGGTCTTTTGTGACCTCTTGGATGAGTCGTCGCTGCGCTCTTGGGGTAATTTTGGTCGGCCGGCCACTCCTGGGAAGGTTCACCACTGTTCCATGTTTTCGCCATTTGTGGATAATGGCTCTCACTGTGGTTCGCTGGAGTCCCAAAGCTTTAGAAATGGCTTTGTAACCTTTTCCAGACTGATAGATCTCAATTACTTTGTTTCTCATTTGTTCCTGAATTTCTTTGGATCGCAGCATGATGTCTAGCTTTTGAGGATCTTTTGGTCTACCTCACTTTGTCAGGCAGGTCCTATTTAAGTGATTTCTTGATTGAGAACAGGTGTGGCAGTAATCAGGCCTGGGTGTGGCTAGAGAAATTGAACTCAGCTTTCCAAAGATGTGATAAACCACAGTTAATTTATGTTTTAACAGGGGGGGGCAATCACTTTTTCACACAGGGCCATGTAGGTTTGGATTTATTTTTCCCCTTAATAATAAAAACCTTCATTTAAAAACTGCATTTTGTGTTTACTTGTGTTATCTTTGTCTAATATTTAACTTTGTTTGATGATCTGAAACATTTAAGTGTGACAAACATGCAAAAAAATAAGAAATCAGGAAGGGGGCAAACACTTTTTCACACAACTGTATATTTTTTCCTGGACATTGCAGGAGAAAACGACGGCATCCCGATGATTTCCAACATCAAGATCCGCGAGGAGCAGAGGATGGCAACGACTAATCCCTGGATGCTGCCATTTGACACAGTCTGGCCAAAGGACCACGTGTTCATCTCCACACCGACCTTCAACTACACTAACCGGGACTACCAGCGCCTCTTCACGGACATCAACTATGAGGACGGCTGGTAACCTAACAGCTATGTTGTAACACAGCCTTCCCATCAATCACCCACCTCCATTTTAGATGCACTATATTCCTGACAATCCAACTGCTTTGGAAATTTTTAATGATTTACCGAAAGGTGACTAAATCATAGCAGTATGATCAGTTGTGCCACTTAAGATGCATGAGAACCTGGTCAGTTATGTAATTGACAGCTTTGGGAGCAGATAAGTATGGAGTTTCTACATTACATGTTCCGCCTTCATGAAAGACAATATACAGGACACGGCAGTGTTTCACTGAGGTTGCATTTGTGTAGACACACGTTATTGAGAGCAATAACTGGTAATGATAGAAACTATTCAAAGCCCCATATTGTAGAAAGTGATACAGCGACCGGAACCTGCTGACCAATCAGATCTGTTTCAGCAAGGGGAGCTTGAAGAGACAGGCGCTAAAAACGGATCGTTTCAGACAGGGAGTGAATACAGGTATATTCAGGCAGACAGCATGAGGAAAACAAAGTGGCTTTTTGAACATTAAAGCATGGAAACATCTTCAAGTAGAGATGCTAAATACAAGTTTGAACCTGGAAATGAGCATGATGTGTGACCTTTAAAGCCCCTCCCCCATGTGTAGAATTTAGAGCAACAGTTTAAATCTGACATATAAAGTAGCGGCTTTAAACCTGCAATAACAGATTTTTTTTTAGGCTCCAGAGGGGGCTGTGTGAAATCTGACAGGTTGCCTCAAGCGATGTCACTGGAGTCAGTTGGTAGGGGCGGAGGACTACAGGTTTAAAAATGTCAAAATCTGATGGTCCAGCAGTGTTTTAAGATTGCGGTGATAAATCAGTGGAGTACTCATAGAGGAGCTGAGGGGAGCTGCAGAGTCCACCACTACGAACCAACCCTTTCACAAGTAGCCATGTGACTCGCTATTAACATGAAAACATTGGTTATAATTGCTTTAAAGTGTTGGTTCTTGTTCCACTCCATTTCACAACCCCCATCACCCTCTTGTTGGTTCCAGGCACATGTGGGAGGACACCAAGAACCTGACCAGTGATCTCCACCCACCTGGTGTCGAGGTGTGGTGCATGTATGGCGTGGGGCTTCCAACTCCGGTGACATACATTTACGACGAGGAGTTTCCCAACGTGGACCCGGTGGACTTTGTTTACGCCGACGGGGACAACACGGTGGACAGCTTCAGCATGGGCCTCTGCAAGCTTTGGGAGGGTCAGCAGGAGAAGCCCGTCCATGTCACAAAGTACCGAGGGCTGGCCCACCTGGACATAGTGTTCAATGAACAGGTGCTCAACCAAATCCAGCATATCATGGAGGGCAAATCAGAGACGCCCAACGAGATTGACGTCCGATTTAGAACTAAATAGAAGGCAACAGCATCTAAGAGTTATAAGATTTAAAAAAAAAACACATGGGAGAGCTGGATTCTTTACATAGCTGACTTTTGAAAGTTATGTGAAAAAACACATTCCACATACGTCCACCATTTATTAGCGTTAAGTAAGTGTTCTAAACCAATCTGGGCCAGCAACGGATCTAACCTCAACTGCTGATGGCTTCCAGTGTGGGTTTGACCCTGATTTGTTTATTTTAATATACAAGCATGATAATTACAAATATTTTGTTTTTTTACTGATGGTTCATTTAATGTTGTATTTTTCTCGCAGTCCATTCAGGCAACTTCAGATAGTGTTACACGGTACATCTTCTCAAAAATACACAATCCTGCTGTTTACTTTTGATGGATGGATGATCATTATTATTTCCAAAGTGCCCACTCACCCAATAACACATATTTATCATATTCCATGGGTAGTTAGAGCGTGACTGTAACGAAAGGGTTATAGGGACCTCACCAGTAGCCCTTTTTTACTGTATAGGATGTATCTGTAATATTTCTATTAGGATTTATATATTTTTATCTGTATGAAATATTTTTGAACAAAATATAAGACTAATATACAGCAGTTTATATATGCGCATTAAACTAGCGATGTGAATGCATACTCTTCTGTGAATGCCAAATGTATTTGAATGTTTGCACTAATATAATAAAGCATCTGATTTCACAAAAGCCACGCGTGTGAACTGATTGGCGGTAGCGTTCGAATCCAGCACTGTGTGTCAAACTTCGATCTCGCTCTGCGGCCGCCCGACTACATCTGCGATCGATGACTTTTGACTTGATTGCGGAAGTTGCGTTCGCCAGGTGGATCGTTCCGTAATCTGGACCTCGTGATCATCCCCTTTTTATTCACCTGATCATCCTCAGCAGCGGTTAGATTGTGGCAGATCCGATCCAGAGGGAAACCATAAAGACTTCACACAACACCGAGGAGGAGACCATGTCTCTGCCATGAGACATCTGGAGCCATGGTGGCTTGGCCACGCGTAACCGCCCTCTCTTCGCTGCTCCGGGTCGGCTTGTTGTTGTTGTTGTTTTCGACTCGGAGCAGCGGGAGACCGCAGGACAAATGTCTCGGGGACAAGTCTTGTCAGCCCACGAGACCCCCCGTGGTTCTCAGTAAGTGTTTTCTTCTCTTCAGTGTTCGTAGTCCGCTGTCTATTGCTAAATAATTGCCGCACATCAACAGCTAGCTACGGTGGGCGATATTCAAGTTAGGCCAAACTGCCTTCAGAATGTAACGCATTTAAGATCTCTTTGCATGTCGCATACGGCGTAGAGAGCTCAAAGTGAATCTCGACACCTTTTCAAATTAGGCTAGTGTTTTGGCAATTCGGCTACAAAATATTCATCCTGTTTGTGAATACTTCGTTTATATTTCAACTTTTCGAAATGTTTGGCCCGACGGTCCTATCGTCTTCTTCCACCAAAACACGCAGCCGCAGAGAGTGGAAGCATCAGGTTCTGTGTCGAATAGTATTTGAAGAAAATAACGAATTTAAGTAATGCGTTTGTGCCGTATCGAAAATAAGCTCCAATCGATAAAGAAAATGTATTTGTTCATCGTTTGTTGATGATTTAGTTTCGCTTTCAATGAAGGCATTTAAATATGCTGTGTTTGTGAACGGAGTTTGGCAGCGCATCGTCAGGAAAAAGGAACTCCGATATCGATGATTTTCCGAAAGAAAATGCCCTTATTACCTCACCAGTGTTGACATGTATTGGCGAGATTAGTAAACATGTGTTTGTGTGTGTTCGTGTTATGGTCTTTTTTTTATTTTTTTTTTTTTTTTTTTACAGCCAGAGCAGTGTAACTACTCTGATCATATGACTATTGGTAACAGAAGATGACTCTCTATTACAGCCAAGCTCCCATGACACTGACAAGGTCTCGGTCTAGACTTTTCTATAATAATAATAACTTTAACTTTATTTATATAGCACCTTTTTAAAAACAGTTTATAAAGTGCTTTGACAGACAATAATAATAACAATAACAGAAAGCTCAGTGAGACAGTCGATACGATTTTTAAAAAACAACTAAGAAATAAATACAATTTGTAAAATCAACAAATAAAAATCAAACTAACACATCACATAAAAGCCAGTCTGTAAAATGTGTTTTAAGAAGTGATTTTAAAAGAGAATACTGATTCTGCGAGCCTTATCTTTTCTAGACTGTTTAATCCTAAAAACAAAGTTTTGTAAACTTTTATATAAATTTCAATTCACAATCCAGGTTATGAGCTATGACATAATACCTATTAACAGTTTATGAAGCCGCAATTCCTTTTTCTTCTTCATACTTATATTAAAGGGTCTTGGGTTCAGAGGATTGTTATCTGTGTTTGGCCGAGTTACAACCACATCCTCTGATAGGAGTCCGTGTTTGACCTACAGTGAACTCTTGCCAGTGTTCTGCCAGTGTGTGTCCGTGTGTGTTTCTGAGAAAAGCAAATACAACAACATTGGATAAGATGAAGTGCAATGGCTTGCGTGTGCTAAATGTGCTCCTGCCGCTATGGTATATAGGTATCTGCATTAACAGTATGTCATTTTGGACACATTGCCGACGTGCTTCTCATTGTTAATGTGGCTGATGTTGCAGTTCCGGGGGATCTGGGCAACCAGTTGGAGGCGAAGCTGGACAAACCCAGTGTGGTCCATTACATCTGCTATAAGAAGACCGACTCCTTCTTCACTCTGTGGCTCAACGTAGAGCTGCTGGTCCCCATAGCCATAGACTGTTGGGTGGACAACATCAGGTATCATGTTAATAATGATAAATTATGACATGGGTTTATGATGCTTTTTTTCAAATGTTATTGCTGTGTGAATTTGTGTGAAGAGATTAACTATTATTTAGAGGCAATGGTGATTAAATAGGTTAAGATATCTCGCCCTTGCTGTTTTTTTAAATTACATTTTTTTGTGGGGGGGTGCTTGATTTTTGTAAAAAACAAACAAGCTGCTGTGCAAAATCCAAAAGTGCAAATTCCTGGAGGTGTTGTCTGTACAGGATAAGGGAGTTGGGAAGATCGGGTCGATGATCTGGTTGACTTTGTGTGAACAGTTATCGAACCTACATTGGAAATACTGACTTTTGAACCGTGTATCAGTGAGGTATGGATGGAAATATAGGGGGAGATAGCATCCCTTTAACGTCTCCATCAGCAATTAACTGAAACAGATGTAGAGCTCAGACCTTGAGTAAGCCTGTTTCAGCCATTCAGCTTATCACGTCGTTGCATGCTTTGTTAGTGCTTTACTGCAACAAAAATCCTGTGATGTTCAGAAATTAGATGATTGAGGAGAGACATTTTGCAATAATTATTGCTCTTGTGGTTTTTTACTTGTCCAGGCTAGCATGTATCGTCCAGATGAAATGACTCTGTTAGTTCTCATCTCTAGAACTCTGAACTTCTTAAACTGCAGCAAGAGAATTGATTTGTTAATCTTGGATCAAGTTATCCTGACTAATGCTAATATTGTGTAGCGAAGGCAACATGATGAGATGACTCGTATAACTGGCCGATCATGTGATGGCCACTCATGTGACTGGCTCGCATGGCATCGTGGCCACAAACAACACCTTTTGTCATGCAGATGCACAATAGTTAATTTAGAGATCAGAAAAGGAACTCTTAACTTAAGGTAGTACAAAACCAGAGATTAGATTCAGCAAAGTTCAGTTTTCTATCTGATTTTTAAATCATTTACCTAAGATTTATAAAACTGCCTCCAATTTAAAATCAGTTGTTTCATTCCAAGTGTATAGAGCACTCACGATGGAAGTACATTTCCTACGTTTTAGTTGTTTATCAGGTTAATCTTATAAAGTCTCATGAATCAGCTAATTGTTAATAAAGGGCACTTTTGCAACTGTGGGCATAAAGCTAGCTTATGTAACTTAAAGCTAGCTTATGTAAACTTATGCTAACGTAATGCTAGCTTATGTAAATTTAGCTAAACAGTGGCCACCATGTCCACGCGGGACATTTACAGGACAATGGTAGAAGGAGTAAAGACAATGCATTGAGTCGGCAAATTCCCTCAGTAGTGTCAGTTACGCAGAAATTATCATTCCAAAGTTAGCCAACATTAGCCACCATAATTTACCAGTCATGCCAGACCATTACTAAATGGGTACGTCATGTGTTAATGGATTTTGTAACTCCTGTCATCATTATTCTTGATTTATTTGTATTTTTTTATTTGGAGGATAATCATGCGCTTAAGTTTTGAAATTGCAGTTCCAATAATATGTGGGGTTGTAAACAGGTTGAACATTGCCTTGGAGTCACTGGATAATGTGGATACTGGAGGGAACTGAAAAGGGTGGTGTGATTCTGTAGTTTGCACTTCTAATGTGTGGGAAGTAAATTTATGGAAGTGAATTTATGGAGGTACATTTGCAATGGTCACTGGAAATACAACACACAGGTGCGATTTGACTTGAGTTATGACTCCGCAAATGTGTTCAACGTAAATTGCAGGCTCTGGAAGTAATTTCTCCTCCCGCCGCCCTCCCCCTTCAACTCTCCTGCACCCAAATAAAGAAAATATACTCGTTACCTAGACCACTACTACTTAAGCTAGACTACTGGAATGATGACACGAGTCATGCTACAGGTTTGTTCACTTTTACTGGAGGAGCGCCAGGCTAAATGGGCACGGCACAGGTGTGACCGACCGAGTCAGTTTGAGTTGAACTTTCTGGTACATAAGGGAAGGAATTAATATCTTCACTATCTTTTAAAAATAGCCAAGATCCAGTTAGAGCACATATCCATCAACCATTAATAATAGCTTTGGTAAAATAAAATCTAGATTTCCTTGTAGTTTGAAAGTATTTTCCTGCAAATGTTCACTTCTGCTTGGCCCAGACATCTGCGCTCACATCTGCATTTAAGTTTTAGAGTTAGGGAAGTTGTAACTAACAAGGTGGTGAGACGATGGTGATTTCAAATGGGAAGTGGTCCTGTTGCCACGTAGTAAAATATATTTGAGTGTGACGTGTGTGTGTGGTTCACCTCGGATGCAGAACTGACACTGATCAAATTCTCCTTGTGACAATTTGTGTGTGCGTGTGCGAAGGCTGATCTACAACAGGACCACACACACCACCTCGTCCCCGTCCGGTGTGGAAATCCGTGTCCCGGGGTTCGGACAGACCTTTACGGTGGAGTATCTGGACCCCAGCAAACGCAGTGTGGGTGAGTTAAAAGCCCCCCCAAAACCAAACGGCTCTTTAGAGGAGTGAGAGCAAGCTGTCCTCACTATCTCAGGACTAAATGGGTCCTCACAAAGATAGACAAACAGGAATCGGATACCGCTTATGTGGCGTTCTTCTCTTGTGTTTGTGTGTCTCCCAGGCATGTATTTCTTCACTGTAGTGCAGGAGCTGGTCGAGTGGGGCTACACCAGAAACGATGACGTCAGAGGAGCTCCCTATGATTGGAGGAAAGCCCCCAGTAAGCAACTGCACACACACACACACACACACACACACACTCGCGTTCACCCCTGAGCCGTCGTCCTCACCCATAAATGACGAGCCCTTGCCTGTGCATCCCTAAAATAAACCTTTTCGTTCTTACGGTTTTCACAAGTCTGGTAAGATGATGTCACTACTACGTTCGTGTAGCTGTTCCTTTCATCCGGACAGAAGTAAGAGTACAAAGTACTGGAACATTTACAACATGGGACACGCAGAAACGGCTGCATTTCTGTTTCTAATTAAGCATTTAAAGGGTCGATGATTTGACAGTGGGACAGCCTTAAACCCTCACAGACTTTATGGGAGCGCGCCTCAAAGTCTGTCAGTCTGTGAGTGTGGAGATTGGGATCGGGCCAATGAATATCTAAAGCCATTTAATGTCCTCCGTGCATTTATGGCTGGAACACACAGAGTTCCATCGCTTTTATTTTGAAAGGCGTGTTCTGGGAATTGAAATAGGGATACATAACCAGGGAAAGTTGTTGAAATATTCTCTATCAGACACATGTTTCAACTGGTCCGCTCCTGTTACAGCCTTCTATCTCAAAACCAGGAAGGAATTAAACGTTGAGTCTTGGAAGCGCTCCAATCGAGTAATGGAAGTACAGGGAATTCCACAGCAGGACCAGAGGGGGAATATTGTTGACCCATTTTCTCTGTTGCTCTCTCGTCCTCTATCAGATGAGAATAAGGAGTACTTCCTGGCGCTGCAGCAGATGATTGAAGAGATGGTGGAGAAGGCTGGCGGGCCCGTGGTGCTCATCGCTCACAGCATGGGCAACTTGTACGCCTTGTACTTTCTCAACCAGCAGCCACAGGCCTGGAAAGACAAATGCATCAAAGCTTTCATTGCTCTGGGACCGCCGTGGGCAGGCGTGGCCAAGACCATCCGTGTGATCACCTCTGGTAAGAGATGGAGCCGGTATTATGGAGGCATTTTGCGTGCCTATGTAGCGGGTCCAACGCGCTTCATGTTTTGTAAAAGATGACAAAACACCCCCTGCCTTCCTTGGAAAAGTCCAGAATGAAATGAAGAGAGCATAATGAGCACTCAGAAATGGTTCGTTTTTATGCCTCTGCATCGGTGGCCGTGGAGGCATTTTGTTTATGGGTTGTCTGTCCGTCTGTCCCGTCCTAGTGGACACGGTATCTCAGGAACGCCTTCAAAATTGGCACAAATTTAACAAGGGGCTAAATGAGACTACAGGACGTGATCACGCCGTGCTCATGCGACCGTGGCGTAGTTTGTTTTTGTTCATTTGTGAAGACTATCTTGCCGAACAAAACGCGTTTGTGTCATAAACGTGTTTTGGTCTTACGCTGCTAATTGCTCCACTATGTTCACCGGCTAGTTGCTAACTTTTTCAGTGTGCTGTATGGTAGGTTTCTCAGAGCTTTTCGACTATAAAAGGGCTGCCTGCTGCAGCTGCTGACATTTAAGTGGTTGCCGTGATAACCCCAACAAATTAGCTAAAAGACTTTGGGCGGCCATCGAGTTAGACGAGTGCAATTTTAAAGGATGCAACTGGGACAGCTTGTGTAATAATGTGCAGCAACTATTCTCATCTACACTTTGTTCCTCTGTTTCTCTATGTTCCTGGCGCGCTTTCAAACGATAAACGGTACCGTGCAATACTTTACACTGTATATTTGTGAGTCATGTGTTTCAGGTACGTCTCACAGGACTTTAGATACCACACAGTGAAACCTCTCCTCGCTGTTTTTTTGGGTCTGCGGCTGGAAATTCTCAGCTTTGTTTCAGTTCTCTGTCACCAGTTTCTTTTCTCTACCTGCAGGTGATAATAACCGCATCCCAGTGATCAGCTCGTTGAAGATTCGCGCCCAACAACGTAGTGCTGTCTCCACTTCCTGGATGCTCCCCTATGCCCACTCCTGGCCCAAAGATCAGGTGTGTGTGTGTGTACACGTACTTGTACAGCTATCTTTGTGTGTGGACTAATTTGAGAATTACCATCTTTTAGCTCATTTTTTGGGGGTTATCACAGCGAGCACTTAACTGTCATCAGTAGCAGCAGGCAGCCTTTTTCCAGTTGAAAAGCTCGGATGAACCGACCACACAGCACACTGAGAACGTTTACAACCAGCCGGCGAACATAGTGGAGCAATTGGCAGCTTAAGAGCCCATTACTTCCCTCGAGAGTTGGTGGAGACCAAAATGGAGCTGAAAGGAGAGTGAATATTGCACCTACATTAGTCAAGTAGACAAAAACACGACTCTCGTGATCACCAAAACAACTTTTTAAGGTAACACAAATCAATTAATGCAGCTTCAAATTGAAGTAAAGGGGAACCTGTTGAACCCACATAATGCACTACCAGCAAACAGACAGCGGTGTCGATTACCAATATAAATCACAGCATGCTGGATAAATACAGAATTTAAAAAATTGCTTTTTTTGTTAGAATGAAACATTTAGCTTATTTAGGTTATCTTTAGAAACTCCGGGATGGGGAAAAAACTATTTTGGATGAAAATGTAATCGAGTTAGAGTGAAGATACCGTGTTCTGTAGCATTTGGTAGAAGAGAAACTATTTTCTTTTTTTTCTCCATCCATCACCAGGTCTTGGTGCAGACACCCACCACCAACTACACTGTGCTGGACTTCAAGCGGCTCTACTCGGACATCGGCTTTGAGGAAGGCTGGCTGATGCGGCAGGACACGGAGTCGCTGGTGGCCGACCTCACGCCCCCCGGCGTGGCCGTCCACTGCCTGTACGGCAGCGGCGTCGCCACGGCGGAGGCCTTCCAGTACTCGGACAAGTTCCCCGACGTGGAGCCCACGCCGGTGCTCGGCGACGGGGACGGAACGGTGAACCTACTGAGCGCCGTCCAGTGCGGGCGGTGGGTGGGAAAGCAAAAGCAGCCGGTGACGTTGAAAGAGCTCCCCGGGAACGAACACGTGGACATGCTGTTGAACTACACGACCGTGGCGTACATCAAGACCGTGCTGTTCTCCCCGTGACGCTGCTGGTCACGAACTGAGGCCCATGGCTTCATCCACATTGACATTTTTTAACTCCACACAGCCATATGAAGGACGGGGCCCGACTAATCTCGCCTGTCTCTCTTAACACCGACTGCCAAAATGTTCCCCTGTACTTAGGAAAAATTATTAAAATTTTGTGGAATTCATTTAAAATACATTTTTAGTTGTAATTATACAAATAATGTTACCGCCAGGTTGTTTACTGTTGGGTAAGCCTGACTACAAAGACTTTTTATATATCGGTCTCAGCTTTTTAATAACCTGTGAATTTACCTATTTAATCCACGATATGATATAGGACGCGTGTATGCACAAGTCAAAAACCAGTGCTATACTGTGTGTGTGCCACTTAATCAAAGTCAGATATTTTTATTAATGTTGTGAAAGAGATTTCTGGACTCTGTTACTACTACTGTCTTTGTGTCTTTCTCAGTGCAACAGGTCACATGTCTCGGTGAACTTGCTTAATTATTTGTTTTTGGATTTCTAGTGATAACTTTTTTTTTTTTTTTTTTTTTTGCATTTAAGCTGTACATCCCTGATGGTCTGAGAGCTTTGTTTTAATTGTGTTGTGCATTTTTACCAGTCGTGTGTGCTGAAGGACAGGAACCGTATCCGGCATATGAAAGTTGACTTTAGTCAGGTTGAAGCCGCACAAAAGTCAAATAAGAATAAAAGTTTACAAATTTGAGCTCAAAGTCCATTTAATAGTGTCTTATGGTTTAATTGAATGCAATCCAGTTCATTCATCGAGTTTGCTCTATTCATCGATGGAGACTAGAGTTACAGTTGGGAGCTACAGGGAAAAAAAGTGAGCAAGTGGACTCGTTCTGTCAAACTCTCAAAACAAATGATTCAAACAGTTCAACCAAACGATGTGTCAAAGAAATACACGACTTACCTCGAGGTCTAATTACTAGCTCATTTTCTAAGACTACAAACAAATGAATTTTAAATTCTGCTTCCGTTTTTTTTTTTTCTTTAGTAGAGGCGGTATTTTGGCATTTGTAAGCAATCGCAAGTTCTAAAATTAAATGACCTGCCTTAAAAAGCCAGGTGGCTTGAAGCACTGGATGTGCACAGGCACAAATGAGGGTACTTTTTTTGGGTTGGTTTATGGTATAAATCTGATCTTGTTTCTCTTTTGACAGACTTAAACTTCAGTTTAGAGGTTAAAAGTTGACTCCTTGTCTTTGTGAACATGTAGTCAGAATCTCTCTGTCCTCAGTGATTGTACTGTGCCATCCAGCCCTCACTGGGCCAGACCAAGACTTCATATCTGCTGTGAACTATCATAAATGTGTGTAATAAACATGTGCGGCCTTCTATATAGTAAAATATTTCAAATGTTACAATTCAGTCCTTGACTTTAATTTTTTACAGCACATCCATCATGTAAAAACATTTGATTCTCACGCTCTAGAACAGTAGAGCCTTGAGATTAACATAACGGTCATTACTGACACGACTAATTCCCTCCTGTGAGGTAAGTGGCAAGAAATATGAACCACTCGGCGAGGTTTCAATATTGATTAAAGTCCACAACTTCCTGTTATTGAAGGCTGTTGCATGTCACATGTGCAGCTTCTCACACGTGCGTCAGAATTCTCTAAAAGAGAACCTTCCTGAACACTGACCGCATCTCGTAGCATTAGTATTGTCCCATGCAAAATGAAGTATAAAACCAGTCACTACTTTATTTATATACGGTATTAAAATACAACTCATATTTTTCCCCATTGAGCCTTGATTGTCTTTGTTTCTAGCTCTTGTGTGCTGTAACTCAACATCAACACAGTGGTAAGGGTTTAAATGTGTCAGATCTTAGGGCTCCAGAGGGAAGCGGAAGGTCTTGTTTCCCGTGCTGCAGCGCAGCTCCACGCAGTCCAACCTCAGCAG
>NW_027466480.1:0-7500 GCF_050575085.1 Anarhichas minor | reverse complement strand
CAACAGGCAACCAGGAACAGGCAGTCTGATGGAGGCACAACACACAGAGACACGACCCTTAAAGGAAAACAGTTTCAATAGGTTTAAAAGTACATTTTAGATTTAACATACAGTTTTAATAACTACTCTTGGTCACACATTGCAATTCGAGAAATGGTGTATTGTGTCTCATCTTTCTTCATATACCTGGTAAATAATGTAGGGCTCAGGCTACAGAAAGCCGCGCACACACACACGCACACACCTTGTTTTAGCAACCTGTTCCTCAATTTTGGGTTTCTTCCTCGCTAGGCTGGCGTTGTTACCACCATCTTCCTCTTGACACTTTCGAGAAAAACTTTTGTTTCGATCAGTCGCCGCCTCACTTTCCTCCTCCGAGCTGCTGCTGTAGCCGACCAACATCCTGCGACGACTATAGGTGTGCGGGCATTAAAATGATAACGTTACATGTACTGTGATGAATCAACGTAGATATTTAACTATAAGATATAGACATGTTGGCTCGGCTTCAAAACGCATTTTTTCCTCCAGCGGCTTCGAACAACCAGCCGGAAGTATCATCCACGCAGTCCTTCGCTTCCGATGTAAACAACCTGGTGTAATGATAATATGTGTCCCAGTGAAACACAGATCCGCTTGTAATTAGTTCCCCTTTATTATATTTGCCACAATGCGTGTACAGTACATAATGTTAGATGAAGAGGTGTTTTTGTGTACTGCTAGGCCCGAAAGATTCTCTGAAATTTGTAAAAAATGCATTTATGCCATGCCATTTAAAAAAAGGTGACAGGTTCAGATGAAACTGGAGGGAGGTGTAATTATGTTTAAATTGTGGTTTTGATTGATAAACAGCCACGTGACAGGAATAGATGTAGTGAAAAACGTTTGTACGGGTGTTACATTAAAGCCGTCATACACAGTTCCGGGTGTGTGTGCGTGTGTTGTGAGCGTGCCAATTAACTCTTGGTTTATTCATGTTCCCGTGCGCGGGCAGAGGCTCAGAAGCTAGCCGATAGCTAGCTAGCAATTTATCACAAAATGCATATGTTTTCGCTAGCCGAGAGAATGCCCTAGGATCCAAATAAATGTACAAGTGAAATGACAAGGTTTGTGGGGGATATTAGGAAAACCGCGGGACAATTTTCCATTTTAATGACCCGCAAACCCCAATTTTTTTTCCGGCCCCGGAGCTACAACGCTCGAACAAGAGAGCATCCGAGCACAGTTTGCGGATGTGAAGAAGGGACCTAATGCTATTTGGGGGAGTAACCGTTAGCTAACCACGGCAGACTGGCGTTTATCGGAAATACTAGCGGGCTTGACTGGACGCTCCAGGTACGTAAATGCGGGGTTTTCGCATCACTGTTTACATGCACCACTCACTAACAAATGTGTCGCTGCAACGGCTACTACTAGGTTGTTTTCCCCCCGTGGCTAATCCGCTAGCGTTAGCTCTTTTCCTGCGCCCCTGTGGCCGCGTTAGCATGTGGCTAGGCTAGCTAGCTAACCTATCCTGATTACAGTGATCTTTGCCTGGAGACGAAAAACGTTATGATGCGCAGACGCTGTCTTCCTCTTTTATTTTTTTTTAACCGCGAATCGTTGAGCATTTTGGATGTCTGCATGGACTAAAATTGGAACTACATAACCAATATAATAAATATTTACATATACGACTCTGCGTTAATGTTTTATGTCCAAGCCTGTATGTTAATGAATGATCACTTGCCTTCACGGGGCACAGCTTCCAAGTTGTTTACGTTTCATTGAATAGGGATGCTTTTTAGCAATGTCGACATGCGGTAACGTTACATATCATTGTCGGGATGTTTTACGTGACTCTGTGCCTTCTGGGGTGATAAATATGAATGATGTGAACCCGCCGAGTTGCTCATGAGCAGATGTGAGAATACGCTGTGGTGAGAAGTTGACCGTATAGTCTGGCTCCAGCTAATATATTTATAATCCACAAGTTTTAATGTCTCGGTTTTCTGCTGAGTTTATACAGACCGATCACAACTCTGTGCTGGAGCTGGTGTAGCAAAATTGCAAAAGAAAATGTGCAATCTGTTTACATTTTTTGAAAAAGCATCTTGCTACACAAATATCCTTTTTTTTTTTTCCCCAGCCAGGGTGGTCTGTCCGCTGGATCGGCGGCTACACTGTTGTTATTGAGTAACCCCTTTCTGCCTGTTGATATATTGACTTGCATTGATTCTCATTTTTCATACAGATACCACTTGAAGGCCGTAAATTACGTGAAAGACGTTCTGAGTATGATCTCCACACAGTCGTTCTCATCTGCACTACGTTGAATCTTCCACCAAAGCCCCTTCACCAAGCACCCTCGCCAGTTCTTCAGTGCCACTTGCTATAATGGAGTGAGTTTTTTTTTTTTCCTACAACACTCTTTGAAGCCTTCAGCCCGTTACTTAAATATACTCCAATCTCCCTTTCTCACGCAGTTGGGCCACACCGGCTGCCAAACTGAATCCCTACACCCGAGCCCGCATGTCGGAGGCCTGGCAGCAGCATGCGGTCGCTCCACCTCCAGTCGTCCACACCATCCCTCCGGGGGCTGAGAGCGCGCTGGGCTGCGCAGTGTACGGCATCGTGCTGCAGCCAGACGCCACGTCTTTGCAACAGCAGCAGGCCCAGCACGGCCAACACAGCCAGCAACACGGCGGGACTCAGCAGCACGGAGGCGGGCCGCACGGTCAGCAGCAGCACCCCGCCCAGGCCCAGCAGACCTCCCTGCAGGTAGGGACAGAGGGAGGACACAAGTGCGCGGCCTGTGGACACGACATCTCCCACCTGGCCAACCCACACGAGCACCAGTGCATGGTGAATCAGGACCGGTCGTTCCAGTGCACCCAGTGCATGAAGATTTTCCACCAGGCGACGGACCTGCTGGAGCACCAGTGTGTCCAGGTGGAGCAGAAGCCGTTCGTGTGCGGAGTGTGCAAGATGGGCTTTTCCCTGCTCACCTCTTTAGCTCAGCACCACACGTCCCACAACAGCACCAACCCGATGAAGTGTTCGATATGCGAGAAGACCTACCGACCTGGCTCCTCCGGCAACGTCACACCCAACTCGACTAATGCCCAGCAGCCCAGCAGCGACGGGGCCTCGGCGAGCAGCAGCTCCTCCATCCTGCCCTTCCCCTCGGCGCGGGACCGGCCGTACAAATGCTCCATTTGCCAGAAGGGCTTCAAGCACCTGTCCGAACTCACGCGGCATGAGCGGGTGCACACGGGGGAGAAGCCCTTCAAGTGCGACACATGCGACAAGGCCTTCAGCCAGTCGTCCCACCTGCAGCACCACCAGCGGACGCACAGCAGCGAGCGCCCGTTCAAGTGTGCCGTCTGCGAGAAGAGCTTCAAGCACCGCTCCCACCTGGTGCGCCACATGTACGTGCACTCTGGCGAGCACCTGTTCAAATGCAACCTGTGCGAGCTGCACTTCAAGGAGTCCTCCGAGCTCCTCCACCACCCCTGCCACCCGCAGGGTTCCCGGCCGTTCCGCTGCGCCGCGTGCGGTAAGGGTTTCAAGCGGCCGTCAGACCTCCGGCAGCACGAGCGCACGCACTCGGAGGAGAGGCCCTTCCACTGCGACGAGTGCCAGATGAGCTTCAAGCAGCAGTACGCGCTGGTGCGCCACCGACGCACGCACAAAGACCCAACCGACAGGCCATTCAAATGCAATCTGTGCGACAAGGGCTTCATGCAGCCCTCTCACCTCCTCTACCACCAGCACGTCCACGGCATGGACAACCTGTTCAAGTGCGCCTCGTGCCAGAAGGAGTTCAGCCAGTCGGGGGAGCTGCTCAGACACAAGTGCGGCGAGTCGTCCAACTCCTCGCCGGACAAGCCATACAAGTGCGACGTCTGCGGCAAGGGCTACAAGAAGAGCTCGACGTTGCAGCGCCACCAAAACTCCCACTGCCAAGAGAAGCCCCTCAAGTGCTCGCTGTGCGACCGCCGCTTCCTGTCCTCGTCGGAATTCGTCCAGCACCGCTGCGACCCGTCGCGGGAAAAGCCGCTGAAGTGCCCAGAATGTGAGAAGCGTTTCAAATACTCGTCGGACCTGAACCGGCACCGGCGCGTGCACACGGGGGAGAAGCCGTACAAGTGCGAGCACTGCAACAAGGACTTCAAACAGCGCGAGCACCTGATCAAACACCAGAGCACTCACTCCAGAGAGGGCCAGTTCAAGTGCGTTTGGTGCGGCGAGCGTTTCAGTGACTTGGGCTCTTTGCAGGATCACACGGTGCAGCACACAGCCGAGGGAGGGGGTTACCCGGTGCCCCAGTGCTTATAAATCCTTCAAGACTTTTGAACAGACAGTCCCCTAAGCTCCTGTCCTCTTGTCCATCCCTTGTAGGCGTATTATTCAGCCTAACTTTTTCCACATTTGCAGGACAGCCCAGGCTATTATGGTTCACTCCCACCCGGTATACGTCAAGTTTTTGTCGCTTTACCAACCTGCCCAAAGCCCTTTAGTACTGTGTCATTCCATAGGATCCTGAGCTGCACTTTCCTTTTGGTTCCACCTCTTCTGCTTCTCATACCCCCCCCCCCCCCCCCTTTTTTTTTTTCTTGCCGACGACCAGGCAGTTGATGGCAGTGAAGAGGCCACAACCGCTGAAGCGCCATCGGTCATTCTTAATGAGACTTTTGCAGACAGAAACAGGTGCCACGATGCAGGTCGATCCAGCTAATCCCCTCCTTATTTCCTCCCTTCATTTTTCTGATATGACACCGTCATAGTTTTTGTTTTATTTTTTTTAATAGTAGCGCTAAGTATGTTTTTAAAGGTGTACTGAATGAATCAATAGAGTCGAGCATCCATCTGAACTGACTTGTGTTTACTGCTGGGTTCTACTAGAGGGGGATCGTTCCCTTGTTTTTCTCTCCTCCTCTGTCCCTCTTTATCTCTGATGACATCTCTTCCCCTCGCTCGTTCTTTCTCTCGTCTTTGCTTTCTTTCGCGTCTTCCTGTCTCAGCCTGGTATCAGAAGACTGGGACGCTCTGACTAACCCCTCAGACACACATGTACTCACATTCATTTGTCTTAAGTCAGGTGATGGGTGATTTGAAACGCTTTTGGTTTTTCATCTTCCCACAGTAATACAGAAGCAGCGTAAAGACTCTTTTGGTCCCAAACCGATGCCCTGCGTCCACTTCCATTTTTTTTTTTTTTTTTTTTTGAAAGGTGCTAAATTCAAAATGTAGAGCATTACTGTAGCAGCAAACAACTATTTGCTATGTAAAGATATAGTGGAGTAATGAACCTGTGCAGAAAAAAGTCGCTCTCCCTCTGTGCACGTTGTTATCCAGGTTTCTTGTGAGCGTGCCCCCCCAGGCTAGTTTATGGCGGCAGCTCTGCGCTGCGCTTGTACGGCGGTCACAGCTGACAGCCGTCCTGGCCCATGGCGTCGTCGTGGAAGCGTAGCGCTCACCCTCCTGCCCTCAGGTCAACACTGTTGGCTCCGTCAGCACGCTTGCCGTTGTCTGCACCGTTAGAGCTGTTAACACGGTCGGCTGCAAGCCGCCGGCTTAGCCGTCGCCATGTTGAGAGCCACGTGGAGGCAAAAGATAAGATCTGAGTTTGAAATTTAGCACCTTTTGAACATATTTACAAAGTAGCCAGTCAACTCCTCAACGTATGTGAAGGGAAAGGTGTGTGTGTGGGGGGGGGGGGGGGGGCTATTGTCCTATAGTGAAGTAATTTTAATGATAAAATGTCTGTGAGTGTATGTGTGTGCTCTCGTTTGAACCAAAACACCAGTATGAAGCAGCACGCGATCCCAAAAGTGTCGACAAACCAGCCAGCTGAAGTCAACCATCAATAATTACCCTGCCAATCTCACCCTTCAGTATAGACTAATGTGAAGAAGAAAAAAAAGGTATATATATATATATTTCACACTAATATAATTCCTGCAAATGTCAGAGCTGTCAGACTTATTTGTACTGAATATGTCCAATTTGGAACATTACACTCCGTGTGTGTGTGTGTGCGTGTGCATGTGCGCGTACGTGTACATAGTCCGACGAGTTGGAAATGTCTTTCTTAAAAACAATATGTGGGAACTGTTTTTGTATTCTTGCTACTTTCTGCCACGTGAAATGTTTTAACAAATGTCTTTTTTTAGTAGTCCATGTAGTGATTGTATCGGTGTGTTGCAGGGAATCTCAAAGAGCACCCTCTGCGTGTGTGTGTGTGTGTCTGAGTGTGTGGATGTAAATGGTATTCTGTCAAACAGGGAAATTCAGACTCTAGAGAATTGTATTAGAAATGTTTACGCAGACCTGCGCCTTTTTTTCTTTTTTCTCCTTTCATTTATCATTCAGCTGTTTTTTGCAGCTGTGTTCAATATTTCCCACATTTTTAAAAGGAAATATTAATACCGTTTCTCCTGTTTCTTGTTGTGTTGAGCCTGACGCTGCGCCCGTCACGGCGGGTTTTTCTACCAGAGTGAATGACACCTTCCTCTCCCTTTTGAATGCTATGAGATTGTAGTTGCGCTCGAGAAGCCCGGAGAACAAGTCTGCTGTGATGGTGGTTCCTTTGGGTGCAGTACTGAATACAAACAGGAGGCCAAGGGGACTGAAGTGTTCCTTTTTATTCTTTTCTTTTTGTTTTCAGCTTTAAAGCCTCTCTGCCTCTTCCTCCTCTTCTGCTTTCTGTCATCGTCATCAGACGTGGGTCAGGTGGTCGGTCTCATCAGTCATCACATTTTAGTTTTTATTTTCTTAATCTGGCATTATATGACTGAGAACAATTTAAAGAAGTACTGTCTGTTTTTTTTAATGCTTTCACATTTGTTTGTATATTTCTTTTATTATTAACCTATAAATTTATATGAAAATCTGTATTCCTCGTTGGAGAGACCAGGGCCTTGGGGTAAGATTGTGGGGGGGGGGTTGCTCAGCTTTCACAATAGTTTTTAAAGCCAAATCACAGAAGAAACGATCGCCACACAAAGACTTCTGTAGGGTGGTGGTGGTGTAAAAGTTGAATAATACAACACAGACACATCAGGAATCAATGAAGGCGGGTTCATGTTTGCCAAGAACTACAAGTGCTTGAGGACTTTTGACTCGTTAGTCAGTGCTGACACGATAAAAAAACAACGACAAACAGTGAATAATACAGTTGTCCTGTGTGTTTACAGAGTGCTGGTCAGGTAGGTGCAACATTAACGGACAGTGAGCAACCCTGCAGAGCATCTGGATCACTTCTGGGTTTAAATGCTCAAATCCCATGTCCAGCGCGCAGTCAGGGAAGGGAGAGGAACATCTCCTGTATAAGCACAAATACAATAAATCCACCCCATCTGTATCTTAACTGGGGATTTCGGTGGGGGGGGGGAGATGCAGTTTAGGTGCCATCCTCTCTGACCTTCCTAGTTCCAATGAATAAACCCATCAGACCCTGGTGTCTCCCGCTCTCTGCATGCTTGCTGTGTTAGTTCCTGGGAACTGGTGTGCCCT